>NW_027194629.1:0-37103 GCF_032444005.1 Ranitomeya imitator
TACCTGAAAACATATCACACTTTTCATCATAGTGCTTTTACCAATGCATAAAATGCATGGAGAAGTCATTTCGAATGACTGGTCCTCAGTGTTGTGAGAACGATGACTGGTTAAAATTTTGGTGGTTTCTTGTTCAGTCCATAGGCCTACATCATGTGGCAAACCGGTGAGCATGTGGCTCTATTAGTATAGGAGATACCTGAAAACATATCACACTTTTCATCATAGTGCTTTTACCAATGCATAAAATGCATGGAGAAGTCATTTCGAATGACTGGTCCTCAGTGTTGTGAGAACGATGACTGGTTAAAATTTTTGGTGGTTTCTTGTTCAGTCCATAGGCCTACATCATGTGGCAAACCGGTGAGCATGTGGCTCTATTAGTATAGGAGATACCTGAAAACATATCACACTTTTCATCATAGTGCTTTTACCAATGCATAAAATGCATGGAGAAGTCATTTCGAATGACTGGTCCTCAGTGTTGTGAGAACGATGACTGGTTAAAATTTTTGGTGGTTTCTTGTTCAGTCCATAGGCCTACATCATGTGGCAAACCGGTGAGCATGTGGCTCTATTAGTATAGGAGATACCTGAAAACATATCACACTTTTCATCATAGTGCTTTTACCAATGCATAAAATGCATGGAGAAGTCATTTCGAATGACTGGTCCTCAGTGTTGTGAGAACGATGACTGGTTAAAATTTTTGGTGGTTTCTTGTTCAGTCCATAGGCCTACATCATGTGGCAAACCGGTGAGCATGTGGCTCTATTAGTATAGGAGATACCTGAAAACATATCACACTTTCATCATAGTGCTTTTACCAATGCATAAAATGCATGGAGAAGTCATTTCGAATGACTGGTCCTCAGTGTTGTGAGAACGATGACTGGTTAAAATTTTGGTGGTTTCTTGTTCAGTCCATAGGCCTACATCATGTGGCAAACCGGTGAGCATGTGGCTCTATTAGTATAGGAGATACCTGAAAACATATCACACTTTTCATCATACTGCTTTTACCAATGCATAAAATGCATGGAGAAGTTATTTCGAATGACTGGTCCTCAGTGTTGTGAGAACGATGACTGGTTAAAATTTTTGGTGGTTTCTTGTTCAGTCCATAGGCCTACATCATGTGGCAAACCGGTGAGCATGTGGCTCTATTAGTATAGGAGATACCTGAAAACATATCACACTTTTCATCATAGTGCTTTTACCAATGCATAAAATGCATGGAGAAGTCATTTCGAATGACTGGTCCTCAGTGTTGTGAGAACGATGACTGGTTAAAATTTTTGGTGGTTTCTTGTTCAGTCCATAGGCCTACATCATGTGGCAAACCGGTGAGCATGTGGCTCTATTAGTATAGGAGATACCTGAAAACATATCACACTTTTCATCATAGTGCTTTTACCAATGCATAAAATGCATGGAGAAGTCATTTCGAATGACTGGTCCTCAGTGTTGTGAGAACGATGACTGGTTAAAATTTTTGGTGGTTTCTTGTTCAGTCCATAGGCCTACATCATGTGGCAAACCGGTGAGCGTGTGGCTCTATTAGTATAGGAGATACCTGAAAACATATCACACTTTTCATCATACTGCTTTTACCAATGCATAAAATGCATGGAGAAGTCATTTCGAATAACTGGTCCTCAGTGTTGTGAGAACGATGACTGGTTAAAATTTTTGGTGGTTTCTTGTTCAGTCCATAGGCCTACATCATGTGGCAAACCGGTGAGCATGTGGCTCTATTAGTATAGGAGATACCTGAAAACATATCACACTTTTCATCATAGTGCTTTTACCAATGCATAAAATGCATGGAGAAGTCATTTCGAATGACTAGTCCTCAGTGTTGTGAGAACGATGACTGGTTAAAATTTTTGGTGGTTTCTTGTTCAGTCCATAGGCCTACATCATGTGGCAAACCGGTGAGCATGTGGCTCTATTAGTATAGGAGATACCTGAAAACATATCACACTTTTCATCATAGTGCTTTTACCAATGCATAAAATGCATGGAGAAGTCATTTTGAATGACTGGTCCTCAGTGTTGTGAGAACGATGACTGGTTAAAATTTGTGGTGGTTTCTTGTTCAGTCCATAGGCCTACAGCATGTGGCAAACCGGTGAGCATGTGGCTCTATTAGTATAGGAGATACCTGAAAACATATCACACTTTTCATCATAGTGCTTTTACCAATGCATAAAATGCATGGAGAAGTCATTTCGAATGACTGGTCCTCAGTGTTGTGAGAACGATGACTGGTTAAAATTTTTGGTGGTTTCTTGTTCAGTCCATAGGCCTACATCATGTGGCAAACCGGTGAGCATGTGGCTCTATTAGTATAGGAGATACCTGAAAACATATCACACTTTTCATCATAGTGCTTTTACCAATGCATAAAATGCATGGAGAAGTCATTTCGAATGACTGGTCCTCAGTGTTGTGAGAACGATGACTGGTTAAAATTTTTGGTGGTTTCTTGTTCAGTCCATAGGCCTACATCATGTGGCAAACCGGTGAGCATGTGGCTCTATTAGTATAGGAGATACCTGAAAACATATCACACTTTTCATCATAGTGCTTTTACCAATGCATAAAATGCATGGAGAAGTCATTTCGAATGACTGGTCCTCAGTGTTGTAGAACGATGACTGGTTAAAATTTTTGGTGGTTTCTTGTTCAGTCCATAGGCCTACATCATGTGGCAAACCGGTGAGCATATGGCTCTATTAGTATAGGAGATACCTGAAAACATATCACACTTTTCATCATAGTGCTTTTACCAATGCATAAAATGCATGGAGAAGTCATTTCGAATGACTGGTCCTCAGTGTTGTGAGAACGATGACTGGTTAAAATTTTTGGTGGTTTCTTGTTCAGTCCATAGGCCTACATCATGTGACAAACCGGTGAGCATGTGGCTCTATTAGTATAGGAGATACCTGAAAACATATCACACTTTTCATCATAGTGCTTTTACCAATGCATAAAATGCATGGAGAAGTCATTTCGAATGACTGGTCCTCAGTGTTGTGAGAACGATGACTGGTTAAAATTTTTGGTGGTTTCTTGTTCAGTCCATAGGCCTACATCATGTGGCAAAACCGGTGAGCATGTGGCTCTATTAGTATAGGAGATACCTGAAAACATATCACACTTTTCATCATAGTGCTTTTACCAATGCATAAAATGCATGGAGAAGTCATTTCGAATGACTGGTCCTCAGTGTTGTGAGAACGATGACTGGTTAAAATTTTTGGTGGTTTCTTGTTCAGTCCATAGGCCTACATCATGTGGCAAACCGGTGAGCATGTGGCTCTATTAGTATAGGAGATACCTGAAAACATATCACACTTTTCATCATAGTGCTTTTACCAATGCATAAAATTGCATGGAGAAGTCATTTCGAATGACTGGTCCTCAGTGTTGTGAGAACGATGACTGGTTAAAATTTTTGGTGGTTTCTTGTTCAGTCCATAGGCCTACATCATGTGGCAAACCGGTGAGCATGTGGCTCTATTAGTATAGGAGATACCTGAAAACATATCACACTTTTCATCATAGTGCTTTTACCAATGCATAAAATGCATGGAGAAGTCATTTCGAATGACTGGTCCTCAGTGTTGTGAGAACGATGACTGGTTAAAATTTTTGGTGGTTTCTTGTTCAGTCCATAGGCCTACATCATGTGGCAAACCGGTGAGCATGTGGCTCTATTAGTATAGGAGATACCTGAAAACATATCACACTTTTCATCATAGTGCTTTTACCAATGCATAAAATGCATGGAGAAGTCATTTCGAATGACTGGTCCTCAGTGTTGTGAGAACGATGACTGGTTAAAATTTTTGGTGGTTTCTTGTTCAGTCCATAGGCCTACATCATGTGGCAAACCGGTGAGCATGTGGCTCTATTAGTATAGGAGATACCTGAAAACATATCACACTTTTCATCATAGTGCTTTTACCAATGCATAAAATGCATGGAGAAGTCATTTCGAATGACTGGTCCTCAGTGTTGTGAGAACGATGACTGGTTAAAATTTTTGGTGGTTTCTTGTTCAGTCCATAGGCCTACATCATGTGGCAAACCGGTGAGCATGTGGCTCTATTAGTATAGGAGATACCTGAAAACATATCACACTTTTCATCATAGTGCTTTTACCAATGCATAAAATGCATGGAGAAGTCATTTCGAATGACTGGTCCTCAGTGTTGTGAGAACGATGACTGGTTAAAATTTTTGGTGGTTTCTTGTTCAGTCCATAGGCCTACATCATGTGGCAAACCGGTGAGCATGTGGCTCTATTAGTATAGGAGATACCTGAAAACATATCACACTTTTCATCATAGTGCTTTTACCAATGCATAAAATGCATGGAGAAGTCATTTCGAATGACTGGTCCTCAGTGTTGTGAGAACGATGACTGGTTAAAATTTTTGGTGGTTTCTTGTTCAGTCCATAGGCCTACATCATGTGGCAAACCGGTGAGCATGTGGCTCTATTAGTATAGGAGATACCTGAAAACATATCACACTTTTCATCATAGTGCTTTTACCAATGCATAAAATGCATGGAGAAGTCATTTCGAATGACTGGTCCTCAGTGTTGTGAGAACGATGACTGGTTAAAATTTTTGGTGGTTTCTTGTTCAGTCCATAGGCCTACATCATGTGGCAAACCGGTGAGCATGTGGCTCTATTAGTATAGGAGATACCTGAAAACATATCACACTTTTCATCATAGTGCTTTTACCAATGCATAAAATGCATGGAGAAGTCATTTCGAATGACTGGTCCTCAGTGTTGTGAGAACGATGACTGGTTAAAATTTTTGGTGGTTTCTTGTTCAGTCCATAGGCCTACATCATGTGGCAAACCGGTGAGCATGTGGCTCTATTAGTATAGGAGATACCTGAAAACATATCACACTTTTCATCATAGTGCTTTTACCAATGCATAAAATGCATGGAGAAGTCATTTCGAATGACTGGTCCTCAGTGTTGTGAGAACGATGACTGGTTAAAATTTTTGGTGGTTTCTTGTTCAGTCCATAGGCCTACATCATGTGGCAAACCGGTGAGCATGTGGCTCTATTAGTATAGGAGATACCTGAAAACATATCACACTTTTCATCATAGTGCTTTTACCAATGCATAAAATGCATGGAGAAGTCATTTCGAATGACTGGTCCTCAGTGTTGTGAGAACGATGACTGGTTAAAATTTTTGGTGGTTTCTTGTTCAGTCCATAGGCCTACATCATGTGGCAAACCGGTGAGCATGTGGCTCTATTAGTATAGGAGATACCTGAAAACATATCACACTTTTCATCATAGTGCTTTTACCAATGCATAAAATGCATGGAGAAGTCATTTCGAATGACTGGTCCTCAGTGTTGTGAGAACGATGACTGGTTAAAATTTTTGGTGGTTTCTTGTTCAGTCCATAGGCCTACATCATGTGGCAAACCGGTGAGCATGTGGCTCTATTAGTATAGGAGATACCTGAAAACATATCACACTTTTCATCATAGTGCTTTTACCAATGCATAAAATGCATGGAGAAGTCATTTCGAATGACTGGTCCTCAGTGTTGTGAGAACGATGACTGGTTAAAATTTTTGGTGGTTTCTTGTTCAGTCCATAGGCCTACATCATGTGGCAAACCGGTGAGCATGTGGCTCTATTAGTATAGGAGATACCTGAAAACATATCACACTTTTCATCATAGTGCTTTTACCAATGCATAAAATGCATGGAGAAGTCATTTCGAATGACTGGTCCTCAGTGTTGTGAGAACGATGACTGGTTAAAATTTTTGGTGGTTTCTTGTTCAGTCCATAGGCCTACATCATGTGGCAAACCGGTGAGCATGTGGCTCTATTAGTATAGGAGATACCTGAAAACATATCACACTTTTCATCATAGTGCTTTTACCAATGCATAAAATGCATGGAGAAGTCATTTCGAATGACTGGTCCTCAGTGTTGTGAGAACGATGACTGGTTAAAATTTTTGGTGGTTTCTTGTTCAGTCCATAGGCCTACATCATGTGGCAAACCGGTGAGCATGTGGCTCTATTAGTATAGGAGATACCTGAAAACATATCACACTTTTCATCATAGTGCTTTTACCAATGCATAAAATGCATGGAGAAGTCATTTCGAATGACTGGTCCTCAGTGTTGTGAGAACGATGACTGGTTAAAATTTTTGGTGGTTTCTTGTTCAGTCCATAGGCCTACATCATGTGGCAAACCGGTGAGCATGTGGCTCTATTAGTATAGGAGATACCTGAAAACATATCACACTTTTCATCATAGTGCTTTTACCAATGCATAAAATGCATGGAGAAGTCATTTCGAATGACTGGTCCTCAGTGTTGTGAGAACGATGACTGGTTAAAATTTTTGGTGGTTTCTTGTTCAGTCCATAGGCCTACATCATGTGGCAAACCGGTGAGCATGTGGCTCTATTAGTATAGGAGATACCTGAAAACATATCACACTTTTCATCATAGTGCTTTTACCAATGCATAAAATGCATGGAGAAGTCATTTCGAATGACTGGTCCTCAGTGTTGTGAGAACGATGACTGGTTAAAATTTTTGGTGGTTTCTTGTTCAGTCCATAGGCCTACATCATGTGGCAAACCGGTGAGCATGTGGCTCTATTAGTATAGGAGATACCTGAAAACATATCACACTTTTCATCATAGTGCTTTTACCAATGCATAAAATGCATGGAGAAGTCATTTCGAATGACTGGTCCTCAGTGTTGTGAGAACGATGACTGGTTAAAATTTTTGGTGGTTTCTTGTTCAGTCCATAGGCCTACATCATGTGGCAAACCGGTGAGCATGTGGCTCTATTAGTATAGGAGATACCTGAAAACATATCACACTTTTCATCATAGTGCTTTTACCAATGCATAAAATGCATGGAGAAGTCATTTCGAATGACTGGTCCTCAGTGTTGTGAGAACGATGACTGGTTAAAATTTTTGGTGGTTTCTTGTTCAGTCCATAGGCCTACATCATGTGGCAAACCGGTGAGCATGTGGCTCTATTAGTATAGGAGATACCTGAAAACATATCACACTTTTCATCATAGTGCTTTTACCAATGCATAAAATGCATGGAGAAGTCATTTCGAATGACTGGTCCTCAGTGTTGTGAGAACGATGACTGGTTAAAATTTTTGGTGGTTTCTTGTTCAGTCCATAGGCCTACATCATGTGGCAAACCGGTGAGCATGTGGCTCTATTAGTATAGGAGATACCTGAAAACATATCACACTTTTCATCATAGTGCTTTTACCAATGCATAAAATGCATGGAGAAGTCATTTCGAATGACTGGTCCTCAGTGTTGTGAGAACGATGACTGGTTAAAATTTTTGGTGGTTTCTTGTTCAGTCCATAGGCCTACATCATGTGGCAAACCGGTGAGCATGTGGCTCTATTAGTATAGGAGATACCTGAAAACATATCACACTTTTCATCATAGTGCTTTTACCAATGCATAAAATGCATGGAGAAGTCATTTCGAATGACTGGTCCTCAGTGTTGTGAGAACGATGACTGGTTAAAATTTTTGGTGGTTTCTTGTTCAGTCCATAGGCCTACATCATGTGGCAAACCGGTGAGCATGTGGCTCTATTAGTATAGGAGATACCTGAAAACATATCACACTTTTCATCATAGTGCTTTTACCAATGCATAAAATGCATGGAGAAGTCATTTCGAATGACTGGTCCTCAGTGTTGTGAGAACGATGACTGGTTAAAATTTTTGGTGGTTTCTTGTTCAGTCCATAGGCCTACATCATGTGGCAAACCGGTGAGCATGTGGCTCTATTAGTATAGGAGATACCTGAAAACATATCACACTTTTCATCATAGTGCTTTTACCAATGCATAAAATGCATGGAGAAGTCATTTCGAATGACTGGTCCTCAGTGTTGTGAGAACGATGACTGGTTAAAATTTTTGGTGGTTTCTTGTTCAGTCCATAGGCCTACATCATGTGGCAAACCGGTGAGCATGTGGCTCTATTAGTATAGGAGATACCTGAAAACATATCACACTTTTCATCATAGTGCTTTTACCAATGCATAAAATGCATGGAGAAGTCATTTCGAATGACTGGTCCTCAGTGTTGTGAGAACGATGACTGGTTAAAATTTTTGGTGGTTTCTTGTTCAGTCCATAGGCCTACATCATGTGGCAAACCGGTGAGCATGTGGCTCTATTAGTATAGGAGATACCTGAAAACATATCACACTTTTCATCATAGTGCTTTTACCAATGCATAAAATGCATGGAGAAGTCATTTCGAATGACTGGTCCTCAGTGTTGTGAGAACGATGACTGGTTAAAATTTTTGGTGGTTTCTTGTTCAGTCCATAGGCCTACATCATGTGGCAAACCGGTGAGCATGTGGCTCTATTAGTATAGGAGATACCTGAAAACATATCACACTTTTCATCATAGTGCTTTTACCAATGCATAAAATGCATGGAGAAGTCATTTCGAATGACTGGTCCTCAGTGTTGTGAGAACGATGACTGGTTAAAATTTTTGGTGGTTTCTTGTTCAGTCCATAGGCCTACATCATGTGGCAAACCGGTGAGCATGTGGCTCTATTAGTATAGGAGATACCTGAAAACATATCACACTTTTCATCATAGTGCTTTTACCAATGCATAAAATGCATGGAGAAGTCATTTCGAATGACTGGTCCTCAGTGTTGTGAGAACGATGACTGGTTAAAATTTTTGGTGGTTTCTTGTTCAGTCCATAGGCCTACATCATGTGGCAAACCGGTGAGCATGTGGCTCTATTAGTATAGGAGATACCTGAAAACATATCACACTTTTCATCATAGTGCTTTTACCAATGCATAAAATGCATGGAGAAGTCATTTCGAATGACTGGTCCTCAGTGTTGTGAGAACGATGACTGGTTAAAATTTTTGGTGGTTTCTTGTTCAGTCCATAGGCCTACATCATGTGGCAAACCGGTGAGCATGTGGCTCTATTAGTATAGGAGATACCTGAAAACATATCACACTTTTCATCATAGTGCTTTTACCAATGCATAAAATGCATGGAGAAGTCATTTCGAATGACTGGTCCTCAGTGTTGTGAGAACGATGACTGGTTAAAATTTTTGGTGGTTTCTTGTTCAGTCCATAGGCCTACATCATGTGGCAAACCGGTGAGCATGTGGCTCTATTAGTATAGGAGATACCTGAAAACATATCACACTTTTCATCATAGTGCTTTTACCAATGCATAAAATGCATGGAGAAGTCATTTCGAATGACTGGTCCTCAGTGTTGTGAGAACGATGACTGGTTAAAATTTTTGGTGGTTTCTTGTTCAGTCCATAGGCCTACATCATGTGGCAAACCGGTGAGCATGTGGCTCTATTAGTATAGGAGATACCTGAAAACATATCACACTTTTCATCATAGTGCTTTTACCAATGCATAAAATGCATGGAGAAGTCATTTCGAATGACTGGTCCTCAGTGTTGTGAGAACGATGACTGGTTAAAATTTTTGGTGGTTTCTTGTTCAGTCCATAGGCCTACATCATGTGGCAAACCGGTGAGCATGTGGCTCTATTAGTATAGGAGATACCTGAAAACATATCACACTTTTCATCATAGTGCTTTTACCAATGCATAAAATGCATGGAGAAGTCATTTCGAATGACTGGTCCTCAGTGTTGTGAGAACGATGACTGGTTAAAATTTTTGGTGGTTTCTTGTTCAGTCCATAGGCCTACATCATGTGGCAAACCGGTGAGCATGTGGCTCTATTAGTATAGGAGATACCTGAAAACATATCACACTTTTCATCATAGTGCTTTTACCAATGCATAAAATGCATGGAGAAGTCATTTCGAATGACTGGTCCTCAGTGTTGTGAGAACGATGACTGGTTAAAATTTTTGGTGGTTTCTTGTTCAGTCCATAGGCCTACATCATGTGGCAAACCGGTGAGCATGTGGCTCTATTAGTATAGGAGATACCTGAAAACATATCACACTTTTCATCATAGTGCTTTTACCAATGCATAAAATGCATGGAGAAGTCATTTCGAATGACTGGTCCTCAGTGTTGTGAGAACGATGACTGGTTAAAATTTTTGGTGGTTTCTTGTTCAGTCCATAGGCCTACATCATGTGGCAAACCGGTGAGCATGTGGCTCTATTAGTATAGGAGATACCTGAAAACATATCACACTTTTCATCATAGTGCTTTTACCAATGCATAAAATGCATGGAGAAGTCATTTCGAATGACTGGTCCTCAGTGTTGTGAGAACGATGACTGGTTAAAATTTTTGGTGGTTTCTTGTTCAGTCCATAGGCCTACATCATGTGGCAAACCGGTGAGCATGTGGCTCTATTAGTATAGGAGATACCTGAAAACATATCACACTTTTCATCATAGTGCTTTTACCAATGCATAAAATGCATGGAGAAGTCATTTCGAATGACTGGTCCTCAGTGTTGTGAGAACGATGACTGGTTAAAATTTTTGGTGGTTTCTTGTTCAGTCCATAGGCCTACATCATGTGGCAAACCGGTGAGCATGTGGCTCTATTAGTATAGGAGATACCTGAAAACATATCACACTTTTCATCATAGTGCTTTTACCAATGCATAAAATGCATGGAGAAGTCATTTCGAATGACTGGTCCTCAGTGTTGTGAGAACGATGACTGGTTAAAATTTTTGGTGGTTTCTTGTTCAGTCCATAGGCCTACATCATGTGGCAAACCGGTGAGCATGTGGCTCTATTAGTATAGGAGATACCTGAAAACATATCACACTTTTCATCATAGTGCTTTTACCAATGCATAAAATGCATGGAGAAGTCATTTCGAATGACTGGTCCTCAGTGTTGTGAGAACGATGACTGGTTAAAATTTTTGGTGGTTTCTTGTTCAGTCCATAGGCCTACATCATGTGGCAAACCGGTGAGCATGTGGCTCTATTAGTATAGGAGATACCTGAAAACATATCACACTTTTCATCATAGTGCTTTTACCAATGCATAAAATGCATGGAGAAGTCATTTCGAATGACTGGTCCTCAGTGTTGTGAGAACGATGACTGGTTAAAATTTTTGGTGGTTTCTTGTTCAGTCCATAGGCCTACATCATGTGGCAAACCGGTGAGCATGTGGCTCTATTAGTATAGGAGATACCTGAAAACATATCACACTTTTCATCATAGTGCTTTTACCAATGCATAAAATGCATGGAGAAGTCATTTCGAATGACTGGTCCTCAGTGTTGTGAGAACGATGACTGGTTAAAATTTTTGGTGGTTTCTTGTTCAGTCCATAGGCCTACATCATGTGGCAAACCGGTGAGCATGTGGCTCTATTAGTATAGGAGATACCTGAAAACATATCACACTTTTCATCATAGTGCTTTTACCAATGCATAAAATGCATGGAGAAGTCATTTCGAATGACTGGTCCTCAGTGTTGTGAGAACGATGACTGGTTAAAATTTTTGGTGGTTTCTTGTTCAGTCCATAGGCCTACATCATGTGGCAAACCGGTGAGCATGTGGCTCTATTAGTATAGGAGATACCTGAAAACATATCACACTTTTCATCATAGTGCTTTTACCAATGCATAAAATGCATGGAGAAGTCATTTCGAATGACTGGTCCTCAGTGTTGTGAGAACGATGACTGGTTAAAATTTTTGGTGGTTTCTTGTTCAGTCCATAGGCCTACATCATGTGGCAAACCGGTGAGCATGTGGCTCTATTAGTATAGGAGATACCTGAAAACATATCACACTTTTCATCATAGTGCTTTTACCAATGCATAAAATGCATGGAGAAGTCATTTCGAATGACTGGTCCTCAGTGTTGTGAGAACGATGACTGGTTAAAATTTTTGGTGGTTTCTTGTTCAGTCCATAGGCCTACATCATGTGGCAAACCGGTGAGCATGTGGCTCTATTAGTATAGGAGATACCTGAAAACATATCACACTTTTCATCATAGTGCTTTTACCAATGCATAAAATGCATGGAGAAGTCATTTCGAATGACTGGTCCTCAGTGTTGTGAGAACGATGACTGGTTAAAATTTTTGGTGGTTTCTTGTTCAGTCCATAGGCCTACATCATGTGGCAAACCGGTGAGCATGTGGCTCTATTAGTATAGGAGATACCTGAAAACATATCACACTTTTCATCATAGTGCTTTTACCAATGCATAAAATGCATGGAGAAGTCATTTCGAATGACTGGTCCTCAGTGTTGTGAGAACGATGACTGGTTAAAATTTTTGGTGGTTTCTTGTTCAGTCCATAGGCCTACATCATGTGGCAAACCGGTGAGCATGTGGCTCTATTAGTATAGGAGATACCTGAAAACATATCACACTTTTCATCATAGTGCTTTTACCAATGCATAAAATGCATGGAGAAGTCATTTCGAATGACTGGTCCTCAGTGTTGTGAGAACGATGACTGGTTAAAATTTTTGGTGGTTTCTTGTTCAGTCCATAGGCCTACATCATGTGGCAAACCGGTGAGCATGTGGCTCTATTAGTATAGGAGATACCTGAAAACATATCACACTTTTCATCATAGTGCTTTTACCAATGCATAAAATGCATGGAGAAGTCATTTCGAATGACTGGTCCTCAGTGTTGTGAGAACGATGACTGGTTAAAATTTTTGGTGGTTTCTTGTTCAGTCCATAGGCCTACATCATGTGGCAAACCGGTGAGCATGTGGCTCTATTAGTATAGGAGATACCTGAAAACATATCACACTTTTCATCATAGTGCTTTTACCAATGCATAAAATGCATGGAGAAGTCATTTCGAATGACTGGTCCTCAGTGTTGTGAGAACGATGACTGGTTAAAATTTTTGGTGGTTTCTTGTTCAGTCCATAGGCCTACATCATGTGGCAAACCGGTGAGCATGTGGCTCTATTAGTATAGGAGATACCTGAAAACATATCACACTTTTCATCATAGTGCTTTTACCAATGCATAAAATGCATGGAGAAGTCATTTCGAATGACTGGTCCTCAGTGTTGTGAGAACGATGACTGGTTAAAATTTTTGGTGGTTTCTTGTTCAGTCCATAGGCCTACATCATGTGGCAAACCGGTGAGCATGTGGCTCTATTAGTATAGGAGATACCTGAAAACATATCACACTTTTCATCATAGTGCTTTTACCAATGCATAAAATGCATGGAGAAGTCATTTCGAATGACTGGTCCTCAGTGTTGTGAGAACGATGACTGGTTAAAATTTTTGGTGGTTTCTTGTTCAGTCCATAGGCCTACATCATGTGGCAAACCGGTGAGCATGTGGCTCTATTAGTATAGGAGATACCTGAAAACATATCACACTTTTCATCATAGTGCTTTTACCAATGCATAAAATGCATGGAGAAGTCATTTCGAATGACTGGTCCTCAGTGTTGTGAGAACGATGACTGGTTAAAATTTTTGGTGGTTTCTTGTTCAGTCCATAGGCCTACATCATGTGGCAAACCGGTGAGCATGTGGCTCTATTAGTATAGGAGATACCTGAAAACATATCACACTTTTCATCATAGTGCTTTTACCAATGCATAAAATGCATGGAGAAGTCATTTCGAATGACTGGTCCTCAGTGTTGTGAGAACGATGACTGGTTAAAATTTTTGGTGGTTTCTTGTTCAGTCCATAGGCCTACATCATGTGGCAAACCGGTGAGCATGTGGCTCTATTAGTATAGGAGATACCTGAAAACATATCACACTTTTCATCATAGTGCTTTTACCAATGCATAAAATGCATGGAGAAGTCATTTCGAATGACTGGTCCTCAGTGTTGTGAGAACGATGACTGGTTAAAATTTTTGGTGGTTTCTTGTTCAGTCCATAGGCCTACATCATGTGGCAAACCGGTGAGCATGTGGCTCTATTAGTATAGGAGATACCTGAAAACATATCACACTTTTCATCATAGTGCTTTTACCAATGCATAAAATGCATGGAGAAGTCATTTCGAATGACTGGTCCTCAGTGTTGTGAGAACGATGACTGGTTAAAATTTTTGGTGGTTTCTTGTTCAGTCCATAGGCCTACATCATGTGGCAAACCGGTGAGCATGTGGCTCTATTAGTATAGGAGATACCTGAAAACATATCACACTTTTCATCATAGTGCTTTTACCAATGCATAAAATGCATGGAGAAGTCATTTCGAATGACTGGTCCTCAGTGTTGTGAGAACGATGACTGGTTAAAATTTTTGGTGGTTTCTTGTTCAGTCCATAGGCCTACATCATGTGGCAAACCGGTGAGCATGTGGCTCTATTAGTATAGGAGATACCTGAAAACATATCACACTTTTCATCATAGTGCTTTTACCAATGCATAAAATGCATGGAGAAGTCATTTCGAATGACTGGTCCTCAGTGTTGTGAGAACGATGACTGGTTAAAATTTTTGGTGGTTTCTTGTTCAGTCCATAGGCCTACATCATGTGGCAAACCGGTGAGCATGTGGCTCTATTAGTATAGGAGATACCTGAAAACATATCACACTTTTCATCATAGTGCTTTTACCAATGCATAAAATGCATGGAGAAGTCATTTCGAATGACTGGTCCTCAGTGTTGTGAGAACGATGACTGGTTAAAATTTTTGGTGGTTTCTTGTTCAGTCCATAGGCCTACATCATGTGGCAAACCGGTGAGCATGTGGCTCTATTAGTATAGGAGATACCTGAAAACATATCACACTTTTCATCATAGTGCTTTTACCAATGCATAAAATGCATGGAGAAGTCATTTCGAATGACTGGTCCTCAGTGTTGTGAGAACGATGACTGGTTAAAATTTTTGGTGGTTTCTTGTTCAGTCCATAGGCCTACATCATGTGGCAAACCGGTGAGCATGTGGCTCTATTAGTATAGGAGATACCTGAAAACATATCACACTTTTCATCATAGTGCTTTTACCAATGCATAAAATGCATGGAGAAGTCATTTCGAATGACTGGTCCTCAGTGTTGTGAGAACGATGACTGGTTAAAATTTTTGGTGGTTTCTTGTTCAGTCCATAGGCCTACATCATGTGGCAAACCGGTGAGCATGTGGCTCTATTAGTATAGGAGATACCTGAAAACATATCACACTTTTCATCATAGTGCTTTTACCAATGCATAAAATGCATGGAGAAGTCATTTCGAATGACTGGTCCTCAGTGTTGTGAGAACGATGACTGGTTAAAATTTTTGGTGGTTTCTTGTTCAGTCCATAGGCCTACATCATGTGGCAAACCGGTGAGCATGTGGCTCTATTAGTATAGGAGATACCTGAAAACATATCACACTTTTCATCATAGTGCTTTTACCAATGCATAAAATGCATGGAGAAGTCATTTCGAATGACTGGTCCTCAGTGTTGTGAGAACGATGACTGGTTAAAATTTTTGGTGGTTTCTTGTTCAGTCCATAGGCCTACATCATGTGGCAAACCGGTGAGCATGTGGCTCTATTAGTATAGGAGATACCTGAAAACATATCACACTTTTCATCATAGTGCTTTTACCAATGCATAAAATGCATGGAGAAGTCATTTCGAATGACTGGTCCTCAGTGTTGTGAGAACGATGACTGGTTAAAATTTTTGGTGGTTTCTTGTTCAGTCCATAGGCCTACATCATGTGGCAAACCGGTGAGCATGTGGCTCTATTAGTATAGGAGATACCTGAAAACATATCACACTTTTCATCATAGTGCTTTTACCAATGCATAAAATGCATGGAGAAGTCATTTCGAATGACTGGTCCTCAGTGTTGTGAGAACGATGACTGGTTAAAATTTTTGGTGGTTTCTTGTTCAGTCCATAGGCCTACATCATGTGGCAAACCGGTGAGCATGTGGCTCTATTAGTATAGGAGATACCTGAAAACATATCACACTTTTCATCATAGTGCTTTTACCAATGCATAAAATGCATGGAGAAGTCATTTCGAATGACTGGTCCTCAGTGTTGTGAGAACGATGACTGGTTAAAATTTTTGGTGGTTTCTTGTTCAGTCCATAGGCCTACATCATGTGGCAAACCGGTGAGCATGTGGCTCTATTAGTATAGGAGATACCTGAAAACATATCACACTTTTCATCATAGTGCTTTTACCAATGCATAAAATGCATGGAGAAGTCATTTCGAATGACTGGTCCTCAGTGTTGTGAGAACGATGACTGGTTAAAATTTTTGGTGGTTTCTTGTTCAGTCCATAGGCCTACATCATGTGGCAAACCGGTGAGCATGTGGCTCTATTAGTATAGGAGATACCTGAAAACATATCACACTTTTCATCATAGTGCTTTTACCAATGCATAAAATGCATGGAGAAGTCATTTCGAATGACTGGTCCTCAGTGTTGTGAGAACGATGACTGGTTAAAATTTTTGGTGGTTTCTTGTTCAGTCCATAGGCCTACATCATGTGGCAAACCGGTGAGCATGTGGCTCTATTAGTATAGGAGATACCTGAAAACATATCACACTTTTCATCATAGTGCTTTTACCAATGCATAAAATGCATGGAGAAGTCATTTCGAATGACTGGTCCTCAGTGTTGTGAGAACGATGACTGGTTAAAGTTTTAGTGGTTTCTTGTTCAGTCCATAGGCCTACATCATGTGGCAAACCGGTGAGCATGTGGCTCTATTAGTATAGGAGATACCTGAAAACATATCACACTTTTCATCATAGTGCTTTTACCAATGCATAAAATGCATGGAGAAGTCATTTCGAATGACTGGTCCTCAGTGTTGTGAGAACGATGACTGGTTAAAATTTTTGGTGGTTTCTTGTTCAGTCCATAGGCCTACATCATGTGGCAAACCGGTGAGCATGTGGCTCTATTAGTATAGGAGATACCTGAAAACATATCACACTTTTCATCATAGTGCTTTTACCAATGCATAAAATGCATGGAGAAGTCATTTCGAATGACTGGTCCTCAGTGTTGTGAGAACGATGACTGGTTAAAATTTTTGGTGGTTTCTTGTTCAGTCCATAGGCCTACATCATGTGGCAAACCGGTGAGCATGTGGCTCTATTAGTATAGGAGATACCTGAAAACATATCACACTTTTCATCATAGTGCTTTTACCAATGCATAAAATGCATGGAGAAGTCATTTCGAATGACTGGTCCTCAATGTTGTGAGAACGATGACTGGTTAAAATTTTTGGTGGTTTCTTGTTCAGTCCATAGGCCTACATCATGTGGCAAACCGGTGAGCATGTGGCTCTATTAGTATAGGAGATACCTGAAAACATATCACACTTTTCATCATAGTGCTTTTACCAATGCATAAAATGCATGGAGAAGTCATTTCGAATGACTGGTCCTCAGTGTTGTGAGAACGATGACTGGTTAAAATTTTTGGTGGTTTCTTGTTCAGTCCATAGGCCTACATCATGTGGCAAACCGGTGAGCATGTGGCTCTATTAGTATAGGAGATACCTGAAAACATATCACACTTTTCATCATAGTGCTTTTACCAATGCATAAAATGCATGGAGAAGTCATTTCGAATGACTGGTCCTCAGTGTTGTGAGAACGATGACTGGTTAAAATTTTTGGTGGTTTCTTGTTCAGTCCATAGGCCTACATCATGTGGCAAACCGGTGAGCATGTGGCTCTATTAGTATAGGAGATACCTGAAAACATATCACACTTTTCATCATAGTGCTTTTACCAATGCATAAAATGCATGGAGAAGTCATTTCGAGCAACGATGACCTAGGTTAAGAATTTTGGTGGTTTCCTTGTTCAGTCAGAGGCCCTACCATCATGTGGTGCAAACCGGTGAGCATGTGGCTCTAATAGATAGGAGATAACCTGATAACATATCACACTTTTTCATACATAGTGCTTTTACCAATGCATAAAATGCAATGGAGAAGTCATTTTGAATGGACTGGTCCTCAAGTGTTGTTGAGTATCGATGACTGGTTAAAATTTTTGGTGGTTTCTTGTTCAGTCCATAGGCCTACATCATGTGGCAAACCGGTGAGCATGTGGCTCTATTAGTATAGGAGATACCTGAAAACATATCACACTTTTCATCATAGTGCTTTTACCAATGCATTAAAATGCATGGAGAAGTCATTTCGAATGACTGGTCCCTCAGTGTTGTGAGAACGATGACTGGTTAAAATTTTTGGTGGTTTCTTGTTCAGTTCCACTAGGCCTACATCATGTGGGCAAACCGGTGAGCATGTGGCTCTATTAGTATAGGAGATACCTGAAAACATATCACACTTTTCATCATAGTGCTTTTACCAATGCATAAAATGCATGGAGAAGTCATTTCGAATGACTGGTCCTCAGTGTTGTGAGAACGATGACTGGTTAAAATTTTTGGTGGTTTCTTGTTCAGTCCATAGGCCTACATCATGTGGCAAACCGGTGAGCATGTGGCTCTATTAGTATAGGAGATACCTGAAAAACATATCACACTTTTCATCATAGTGCTTTTACCAATGCATAAAATGCATGGAGAAGTCATTTTCGAATGACTGGTCCTCAGTGTTGTGAGAACGATGACTGGTTAAAATTTTTGGTGGTTTCTTGTTCAGTCCATAGGCCTACATCATGTGGCAAACCGGTGAGCATGTGGCTCTATTAGTATAGGAGATACCTGAAAACATATCACACTTTTCATCATAGTGCTTTTACCAATGCATAAAATGCATGGAGAAGTCATTTACGAATGACTGGTCCTCAGTGTTGTGAGAACGATGACTGGTTAAAATATTTGGTGTTTCTTGTTCAGTCCATAGGCCTACATCATGTGGCAAACCGGTGAGCATGTGGCTCTATTAGTATAGGAGATACCTGAAAACATATCACACTTTTCATCATAGTGCTTTTACCAATGCATAAAATGCATGGAGAAGTCATTTCGAATGACTGGTCCTCAGTGTTGTGAGAACGATGACTGTTAAAATTTTGGTGGTTTCTTGTTCAGTCCATAGGCCTACATCATGTGGCAAACCGGTGAGCATGTGGCTCTATTAGTATAGGTAGATACCTGAAAACATATCACACCTTTTCATCATAGTGCTTTTACCAATGCATAAAATGCATGGAGAAGTCATTTCGAATGACTGGTCCTCAGTGTTGTGAGAACGATGACTGGTTAAAATTGTTGGTGGTTTCTTGTTCAGTTCCATAGGCCTACATCATGTGGCAAACCGGTGAGCATGTGGCTCTATTAGTATAGGAGATACCTGAAAACATATCTCAAACTTTTCATCATAGTGCTTTTACCAATGCATAAAATGCATGGAGAAGTCATTTCGAATGACTGGTCCTCAGTGTTGTGAGAACGATGACTGGTTAAAATTTTTGGTGGTTTCTTGTTCAGTCCATAGGCCTACATCATGTGGCAAACCGGTGAGCATGTGGCTCTATTAGTATAGGAGATACCTGAAAACATATCACACTTTTCATCATAGTGCTTTTACCAATGCATAAAATGCATGGAGAAGTCATTTCGAATGACTGGTCCTCAGTGTTGTGAGAACGATGACTGGTTAAAATTTTTGGTGGTTTCTTGTTCAGTCCATAGGCCTACATCATGTGGCAAACCGGTGAGCTTGTGGCTCTATTAGTATAGGAGATACCTGAAAACATATCACACTTTCATCATAGTGCTTTTACCAATGCATAAAATGCATGGAGAAGTCATTTCGAATGACTGGTCCTCAGTGTTGTGAGAACGATGACTGGTTAAAATTTTTGGTGGTTTCTTGTTCAGTCCATAGGCCTACATCATGTGGCAAACCGGTGAGCATGTGGCTCTATTAGTATAGGAGATACCTGAAAACATATCACACTTTTCATCATAGTGCTTTTACCAATGCATAAAATGCATGGAGAAGTCATTTCGAATGACTGGTCCTCAGTGTTGTGAGAACGATGACTGGTTAAAATTTTTGGTGGTTTCTTGTTCAGTCCATAGGCCTTACATCATGTGGCAAACCGGTGAGCATGTGGCTCTATTAGTATAGGAGATACCTGAAAACATATCACACTTTTCATCATAGTGCTTTTACCAATGCATAAAATGCATGGAGAAGTCATTTCGAATGACTGGTCCTCAGTGTTGTGAGAACGATGACTGTTTAAAATTTTTGGTGGTTTCTTGTTCAGTCCATAGGCCTACATCATGTGGCAAACCGGTGAGCATGTGGCTCTATTAGTATAGGAGATACCTGAAAACATATCACACTTTTCATCATAGTGCTTTTACCAATGCATAAAATGCATGGAGAAGTCATTTCGAATGACTGGTCCTCAGTGTTGTGAGAACGATGACTGGTTTAAAATTTTTGGTGGTTTCTTGTTCAGTCCATAGGCCTACATCATGTGGCAAACCGGTGAGCATGTGGCTCTATTAGTATAGGAGATACCTGAAAACATATCACACTTTTCATCATAGTGCTTTTACCAATGCATAAAATGCATGGAGAAGTCATTCGAATGACTGGTCCTCAGTGTTGTGACAACGATGACTGGTTAAAATTTTTGGTGGTTTCTTGTTCAGTCCCTTCGGCCTACATCATGTGGCAAACCGGTGAGCATGTGGCTCTATTAGTATAGGAGATACCTGAAAACATATCACACTTTTCATCATAGTGCTTTTACCAATGCATAAAATGCATGGAGAAGTCATTTCGAATGACTGGTCCTCAGTGTTGTGAGAACGATGACTGGTTAAAATTTTTGGTGGTTTCTTGTTCAGTCCATAGGCCTACATCATGTGGCAAACCGGTGAGCATGTGGCTCTATTAGTATAGGAGATACCTGAAAACATATCACACTTTTCATCATAGTGCTTTTACCAATGCATAAAATGCATGGAGAAGTCATTTCGAATGACTGGTCCTCAGTGTTGTGAGAACGATGACTGGTTAAAATTTTTGGTGGTTTCTTGTTCAGTCCATAGGCCTACATCATGTGGCAAAACCGGTGAGCATGTGGCTCTATTAGTATAGGAGATACCTGAAAACATATCACACTTTTCATCATAGTGCTTTTACCAATGCATAAAATGCATGGAGAAGTCATTTCGAATGACTGGTCCTCAGTGTTGTGAGAACGATGACTGGTTAAAATTGTTGGTGGTTTCTTGTTCAGTCCATAGGCCTACATCATGTGGCAAACCGGTGAGCATGTGGCTCTATTAGTATAGGAGATACCTGAAAACATATCACACTTTTCATCATAGTGCTTTACCAATGCATAAAATGCATGGAGAAGTCATTTCGAATGACTGGTCCTCAGTGTTGTGAGAACGATGACTGGTTAAAATTTTTGGTGGTTTCTTGTTCAGTCCATAGGCCTACATCATGTGGCAAACCGGTGAGCATGTGGCTCTATTAGTATAGGAGATACCTGAAAACATATCACACTTTTCATCATAGTGCTTTTACCAATGCATAAAATGCATGGAGAAGTCATTTCGAATGACTGGTCCTCAGTGTTGTGAGAACGATGACTGGTTAAAATTTTTGGTGGTTTCTTGTTCAGTCCATAGGGCCTACATCATGTGGCAAACCGGTGAGCATGTGGCTCTATTAGTATAGGAGATACCTGAAAACATATCACACTTTTCATCATAGTGCTTTTACCAATGCATAAAATGCATGGAGAAGTCATTTCGAATGACTGGTCCTCAGTGTTGTGAGAACGATGACTGGTTAAAATTTTTGGTGGTTTCTTGTTCAGTCCATAGGCCTACATCATGTGGCAAACCGGTGAGCATGTGGCTCTATTAGTATAGGAGATACCTGAAAACATATCACACTTTTCATCATAGTGCTTTTACCAATGCATAAAATGCATGGAGAAGTCATTTCGAATGACTGGTCCTCAGTGTTGTGAGAACGATGACTGGTTAAAATTTTTGGTGGTTTCTTGTTCAGTCCATAGGCCTACATCATGTGGCAAACCGGTGAGCATGTGGCTCTATTAGTATAGGAGATACCTGAAAACATATACACACTTTTCATCATAGTGCTTTTACCAATGCATAAAATGCATGGAGAAGTCATTTCGAATGACTGGTCCTCAGTGTTGTGAGAACGATGACTGGTTAAAATTTTTGGTGGTTTCTTGTTCAGTCCATAGGCCTACATCATGTGGCAAACCGGTGAGCATGTGGCTCTATTAGTATAGGAGATACCTGAAAACATATCACACTTTTCATCATAGTGCTTTTACCAATGCATAAAATGCATGGAGAAGTCATTTCGAATGACTGGTCCTCAGTGTTGTGAGAACGATGACTGGTTAAAATTGTTTGGTGGTTTCTTGTTCAGTCCATAGGCCTACATCATGTGGCAAACCGGGTGAGCATGTGGCTCTATTAGTATAGGAGATACCTGAAAACATATCACACTTTTCATCATAGTGCTTTTACCAATGCATAAAATGCATGGAGAAGTCATTTCGAATGACTGGTCCTCAGTGTTGTGAGAACGATGACTGGTTAAAATTTTTGGTGGTTTCTTGTTCAGTCCATAGGCCTACATCATGTGGCAAACCGGTGAGCATGTGGCTCTATTAGTATAGGAGATACCTGAAAACATATCACACTTTTCAATCATAGTGCTTTTACCAATGCATAAAATGCATGGAGAAGTCATTTCGAATGACTGGTCCTCAGTGTTGTGAGAACGATGACTGGTTAAAATTTTTGGTGGTTTCTTGTTCAGTTCCATAGGCCTACATCATGTGGCAAACCGGTGAGCATGTGGCTCTATTAGTATAGGAGATACCTGAAAACATATCACACTTTTCATCATAGTGCTTTTACCAATGCATAAAATGCATGGAGAAGTCATTTCGAATGACTGGTCCTCAGTGTTGTGACAACGATGACTGGTTAAAATTTTTGGTGGTTTCTTGTTCAGTCCCATAGGCCTACATCATGTGGCAAACCGGTGAGCATGTGGCTCTATTAGTATAGGAGATACCTGAAAACATATCACACTTTTCATCATAGTGCTTTTACCAATGCATAAAATGCATGGAGAAGTCCATTTCGAATGACTGGTCCTCAGTGTTGTGAGAACGATGACTGGTTAAAATTTTTGGTGGTTTCTTGTTCAGTCCCATAGGCCTACATCATGTGGCAAACCGGTGAGCATGTGGCTCTATTAGTATAGGAGATACCTGAAAACATATCACACTTTTCATCATAGTGCTTTTACCAATGGCATAAAATGCATGGAGAAGTCATTTCGAATGACTGGTCCTCAGTGTTGTGAGAACGATGACTGGTTAAAATTTTTGCTGGTTTCTTGTTCAGTCCATAGGCCTACATCATGTGGCAAACCGGTGAGCATGTGGCTCTATTAGTATAGGAGATACCTGAAAACATATCACACTTTTCATCATAGTGCTTTTACCAATGCATAAAATGCATGGAGAAGTCATTTCGAATGACTGGTCCTCAGTGTTGTGAGAACGATGACTGGTTAAAATTTTGGTGGTTTCTTGTTCAGTCCATAGGCCTACATCATGTGGCAAACCGGTGAGCATGTGGCTCTATTAGTATAGGAGATACCTGAAAACATATCACACTTTTCATCATAGTGCTTTTACCAATGCATAAAATGCATGGAGAAGTCATTTCGAATTACTGGTCCTCAGTGTTGTGAGAACGATGACTGGTTAAAATTTTTGGTGGTTTCTTGTTCAGTCCATAGGCCTACATCATGTGGCAAACCGGTGAGCATGTGGCTCTATTAGTATAGGAGATACCTGAAAACATATCACACTTTTCATCATAGTGCTTTTACCAATGCATAAAATGCATGGAGAAGTCATTTCGAATGACTGGTCCTCAGTGTTGTGAGAACGATGACTGGTTAAAATTTTTGGTGGCTTCTTGTTCAGTCCATAGGCCTACATCATGTGGCAAACCGGTGAGCATGTGGCTCTATTAGTATAGGAGATACCTGAAAACATATCACACTTTTCATCATAGTGCTTTTACCAATGCATAAAATGCATGGAGAAGTCATTTCGAATGACTGGTCCTCAGTGTTGTGAGAACGATGACTGGTTAAAATTGTTGGTGGTTTCTTGTTCAGTCCATAGGCCTACATCATGTGGCAAACCGGTGAGCATGTGGCTCTATTAGTATAGGGAGATACCTGAAAACATATCACACATTTCATCATAGTGCTTTTACCAATGCATAAAATGCATGGAGAAGTCATTTCGAATGACTGGTCCTCAGTGTTGTGAGAACGATGACTGGTTAAAATTGTTGGTGGTTTCTTGTTCAGTCCATAGGCCTACATCATGTGGCAAACCGGTGAGCATGTGGCTCTATTAGTAATAGGAGATACCTGAAAACATATCACACTTTTCATCATAGTGCTTTTACCAATGCATAAAATGCATGGAGAAGTCATTTCGAATGACTGGTCCTCAGTGTTGTGACAACGATGACTGGTTAAAATTTTTGGTCGTTTCTTGTTCAGTCCATAGGCCTACATCATGTGGCAAACCGGTGAGCATGTGGCTCTATTAGTATAGGAGATACCTGAAAACATATCACACTTTTCATCATAGTGCTTTTACCAATGCATAAAATGCATGGAGAAGTCATTTCGAATGACTGGTCCTCAGTGTTGTGAGAACGATGACTGGTTAAAATTTTTGGTGGTTTCTTGTTCAGTCCATAGGCCTACATCATGTGGCAAACCGGTGAGCATGTGGCTCTATTAGTATAGGAGATACCTGAAAACATATCACACTTTTCATCATAGTGCTTTTACCAATGCATAAAATGCATGGAGAAGTCATTTCGAATGACTGGTCCTCAGTGTTGTGAGAACGATGACTGGTTAAAATTTTTGGTGGTTTCTTGTTCAGTCCATAGGCCTACATCATGTGGCAAACCGGTGAGCATGTGGCTCTATTAGTATAGGAGATACCTGAAAACATATCACACTTTTCATCATAGTGCTTTTACCAATGCATAAAATGCATGGAGAAGTCATTTCGAATGACTGGTCCTCAGTGTTGTGAGAACGATGACTGGTTAAAATTTTTGGTGGTTTCTTGTTCAGTCCATAGGCCTACATCATGTGGCAAACCGGTGAGCATGTGGCTCTATTAGTATAGGAGATACCTGAAAACATATCACACTTTTCATCATAGTGCTTTTACCAATGCATAAAATGCATGGAGAAGTCATTTCGAATGACTGGTCCTCAGTGTTGTGAGAACGATGACTGGTTAAAATTTTTGCTGGTTTCTTGTTCAGTCCATAGGCCTACATCATGTGGCAAACCGGTGAGCATGTGGCTCTATAGTATAGGAGATACCTGAAAACATATCACACTTTTCATCATAGTGCTTTTACCAATGCATAAAATGCATGGAGAAGTCATTTCGAATGACTGGTCCTCAGTGTTGTGAGAACGATGACTGGTTAAAATTTTTTGGTGGTTTCTTGTTCAGTCCATAGGCCTACATCATGTGGCAAACCGGTGAGCATGTGGCTCTATTAGTATAGGAGATACCTGAAAACATATCACACTTTTCATCATAGTGCTTTTACCAATGCATAAAATGCATGGAGAAGTCATTTCGAATGACTGGTCCTCAGTGTTGTGAGAACGATGACTGGTTAAAATTTTTGGTGGTTTCTTGTTCAGTCCATAGGCCTACATCATGTGGCAAACCGGTGAGCATGTGGCTCTATTAGTATAGGAGATACCTGAAAACATATCACACTTTTCATCATAGTGCTTTTACCAATGCATAAAATGCATGGAGAAGTCATTTCGAATGACTGCGTCCTCAGTGTTGTGAGAACGATGACTGGTTAAAATTTTTGGTGGCTTCTTGTTCAGTCCATAGGCCTACATCATGTGGCAAACCGGTGAGCATGTGGTTTCTATTAGTATAGGAGATACCTGAAAACATATCACACTTTTCATCATAGTGCTTTTACCAATGCATAAAATGCATGGAGAAGTCATTTCGAATGACTGGTCCTCAGTGTTGTGAGAACGATGACTGGTTAAAATTTTTGGTGGTTTCTTGTTCAGTCCATAGGCCTACATCATGTGGCAAACCGGTGAGCATGTGGCTCTATTAGTATAGGAGATACCTGAAAACATATCACACTTTTCATCATAGTGCTTTTACCAATGCATAAAATGCATGGAGAAGTCATTTCGAATGACTGGTCCTCAGTGTTGTGAGAACGATGACTGGTTAAAATTGTTGTGGTTTCTTGTTCAGTCCACAGGCCTACATCATGTGGCAAATCGTTGAGCATGTGGCTCTATTAGTATAGGAGATACCTGAAAAACATATCACACTTTTCATCATAGTGCTTTTACCAATGCATAAAATGCATGGAGAAGTCATATCGAACGACTGTCCTCAGTGTTTTGAGAACGATGACTGGTTAAAATTTTGGTGGCTTCTTGTTCGGTCTATAGCCTACATCATGTGGCAAACCGGTTAGCATGTGGCTCTATTAGTATAGGAGATATCTGAAAACATATCACACTTTTCATTATAGTGCTTTTACCAATGCATAAAATGCATGGAGAAGTCATTTCGAATGACTGGTCCTCAGTGTTGTGAGAACGATGACTGGTTAAAATTTTTGGTGGTTTCTTGTTCAGTCCATAGGCCTACATCATGTGGCAAACCGGTGAGCATGTGGCTCTATTAGTATAGGAGATACCTGAAAACATATCACACTTTTCATCATAGTGCTTTTACCAATGCATAAAATGCATGGAGAAGTCATTTCGAATGACTGGTCCTCAGTGTTGTGAGAACGATGACTGGGTTAAAAATTTTTGGTGGTTTCTTGTTCAGTCCATAGGCCTACATCATGTGGCAAACCGGTGAGCATGTGGCTCTATTAGTATAGGAGATACCTGAAAACATATCACACTTTTCATCATAGTGCTTTTACCAATGCATAAAATGCATGGAGAAGTCATTTCGAATGACTGGTCCTCAGTGTTGTGAGAACGATGACTGGTTAAAATTTTTGGTGGTTTCTTGTTCAGTCCATAGGCCTACATCATGTGGCAAACCGGTGAGCATGTGGCTCTATTAGTATAGGAGATACCTGAAAACATATCACACTTTTCATCATAGTGCTTTTACCAATGCATAAAATGCATGGAGAAGTCATTTCGAATGACTGGTCCTCAGTGTTGTGAGAACGATGACTGGTTAAAATTTTTGGTGGTTTCTTGTTCAGTCCATAGGCCTACATCATGTGGCAAACCGGTGAGCATGTGGCTCTATTAGTATAGGAGATACCTGAAAACATATCACACTTTTCATCATAGTGCTTTTACCAATGCATAAAATGCATGGAGAAGTCATTTCGAATGACTGGTCCTCAGTGTTGTGAGAACGATGACTGGTTAAAATTTTTGGTGGTTTCTTGTTCAGTCCATAGGCCTACATCATGTGGCAAACCGGTGAGCATGTGGCTCTATTAGTATAGGAGATACCTGAAAACATATCACACTTTTCATCATAGTGCTTTTACCAATGCATAAAATGCATGGAGAAGTCATTTCGAATGACTGGTCCTCAGTGTTGTGAGAACGATGACTGGTTAAAATTTTTGCTGGTTTCTTGTTCAGTCCATAGGCCTACATCATGTGGCAAACCGCTGAGCATGTGGCTCTATTAGTATAGGAGATACCTGAAAACATATCACACTTTTCATCATAGTGCTTTTACCAATGCATAAAATGCATGGAGAAGTCATTTCGAATGACTGGTCCTCAGTGTTGTGAGAACGATGACTGGTTAAAATTTTTGGTGGTTTCTTGTTCAGTCCATAGGCCTACATCATGTGGCAAACCGGTGAGCATGTGGCTCTATTAGTATAGGAGATACCTGAAAACATATCACACTTTTCATCATAGTGCTTTTACCAATGCATAAAATGCATGGAGAAGTCATTTCGAATGACTGGTCCTCAGTGTTGTGAGAACGATGACTGGTTAAAATTTTTGGTGGTTTCTTGTTCAGTCCATAGGCCTACATCATGTGGCAAACCGGTGAGCATGTGGCTCTATTAGTATAGGAGATACCTGAAAACATATCACACTTTTCATCATAGTGCTTTTACCAATGCATAAAATGCATGGAGAAGTCATTTCGAATGACTGGTCCTCAGTGTTGTGAGAATGATGACTGGTTAAAATTTTTGGTGGTTTCTTGTTCAGTCCATAGGCCTACATCATGTGGCAAACCGGTGAGCATGTGGCTCTATTAGTATAGGAGATACCTGAAAACATATCACACTTTTCATCATAGTGCTTTTACCAATGCATAAAATGCATGGAGAAGTCATTTCGAATGACTGGTCCTCAGTGTTGTGAGAACGATGACTGGTTAAAATTTTTGGTGGTTTCTTGTTCAGTCATAGGCCTACATCATGTGGCAAACCGGTGAGCATGTGGCTCTATTAGTATAGGAGATACCTGAAAACATATCACACTTTTCATCATAGTGCTTTTACCAATGCATAAAATGCATGAAGTCATTTCGAATGACTGGTCCTCAGTGTTGTGAGAACGATGACTGGTTAAAATTTTTGGTGGTTTCTTGTTCAGTCCATAGGCCTACATCATGTGGCAAACCGGTGAGCATGTGGCTCTATTAGTATAGGAGATACCTGAAAACATATCACACTTTTCATCATAGTGCTTTTACCAATGCATAAAATGCATGGAGAAGTCATTTCGAATGACTGGTCCTCAGTGTTGTGAGAACGATGACTGGTTAAAATTTTTGGTGGTTTCTTGTTCAGTCCATAGGCCTACATCATGTGGCAAACCGGTGAGCATGTGGCTCTATTAGTATAGGAGATACCTGAAAACATATCACACTTTTCATCATAGTGCTTTTACCAATGCATAAAATGCATGGAGAAGTCATTTCGAATGACTGGTCCTCAGTGTTGTGAGAACGATGACTGGTTAAAATTTTTGGTGGTTTCTTGTTCAGTCCATAGGCCTACAATCATGTGGCAAACCGGTGAGCATGTGGCTCTATTAGTATAGGAGATACCTGAAAACATATCACACTTTTCATCATAGTGCTTTTTACCAATGCATAAAATGCATGGAGAAGTCATTTCGAATGACTGGTCCTCAGTGTTGTGAGAACGATGACTGGTTAAAATTTTTGGTGGTTTCTTGTTCAGTCCATAGGCCTACATCATGTGGCAAACCGGTGAGCATGTGGCTCTATTAGTATAGGAGATACCTGAAAACATATCACACTTTTCATCATAGTGCTTTTACCAATGCATAAAATGCATGGAGAAGTCATTTTGAATGACTGGTCCTCAGTGTTGTGAGAACGATGACTGGTTAAAATTTTTGGTGGTTTCTTGTTCAGTCCATAGGCTACATCATGTGGCAACCGGTGAGCATGTGGCTCTATTAGTATAGGAGATACCTGAAAACATATCACACTTTTCATCATAGTGCTTTTACCAATGCATAAAATGCATGGAGAAGTCATTTCGAATGACTGGTCCTCAGTGTTGTGAGAACGATGACTGGTTAAAATTTTTGGTGGTTTCTTGTTCAGTCCATAGGCCTACATCATGTGGCAAACCGGTGAGCATGTGGCTCTATTAGTATAGGAGATACCTGAAAACATATCACACTTTTCATCATAGTACTTTTACCAATGCATAAAATGCATGGAGAAGTCATTTCGAATGACTGGTCCTCAGTGTTGTGACGATGACTGGTTAAAATTTTTGGTGGTTTCTTGTTCAGTCCATAGGCCTACATCATGTGGCAAACCGGTGAGCATGTGGCTCTATTAGTATAGGAGATACTTGAAAACATATCACACTTTTCATCATAGTGCTTTTACCAATGCATAAAATGCATGGGAGAAGTCATTTTGAATGACTGGTCCTCAGTGTTGTGAGAACGATGACTGGTTAAAATTTTTGGTGGTTTCTTGTTCAGTCCAAAGGCCTACATCATGTGGCAAACCGGTGAGCATGTGGCTCTATTAGTATAGGAGATACCTGAAAACATATCACACTTTTCATCATAGTGCTTTTACCAATGCATAAAATGCATGGAGAAGTCATTTCGAATGACTGGTCCTCAGTGTTGTGAGAACGATGACTGGTTAAAATTTTTGGTGGTTTCTTGTTCAGTCCATAGGCCTACATCATGTGGCAAACCGGTGAGCATGTGGCTCTATTAGTATAGGAGATACCTGAAAACATATCACACTTTTCATCATAGTACTTTTACCAATGCATAAAATGCATGGAGAAGTCATTTCGAATGACTGGTCCTCAGTGTTGTGACGATGACTGGTTAAAATTTTTGGTGGTTTCTTGTTCAGTCCATAGGCCTACATCATGTGGCAAACCGGTGAGCATGTGGCTCTATTAGTATAGGAGATACTTGAAAACATATCACACTTTTCATCATAGTGCTTTTACCAATGCATAAAATGCATGGAGAAGTCATTTCGAATGACTGGTCCTCAGTGTTGTGAGAACGATGACTGGTTAAAATTTTTGTGGTTTCTTGTTCAGTCCATAGGCCTACATCATGTGGCAAACCGGTGAGCATGTGGCTCTATTAGTATAGGAGATACCTGAAAACATATCACACTTTTCATCATAGTGCTTTTACCAATGCATAAAATGCATGGAGAAGTCATTTCGAATGACTGGTCCTCAGTGTTGTGAGAACGATGACTGGTTAAAATTTTTGCTGGTTTCTTGTTCAGTCCATAGGCCTACATCATGTGGCAAACCGGTGAGCATGTGGCTCTATTAGTATAGGAGATACCTGAAAACATATCACACTTTTCATCATAGTGCTTTTACCAATGCATAAAATGCATGGAGAAGTCATATCGAATGACTGGTCCTCAGTGTTGTGAGAACGATGACTGGTTAAAATTTTTGGTGGTTTCTTGTTCAGTCCATAGGCCTACATCATGTGGCAAACCGGTGAGCATGTGGCTCTATTAGTATAGGAGATACCTGAAAACATATCACACTTTTCATCATAGTGCTTTTACCAATGCATAAAATGCATGGAGAAGTCATTTCGAATGACTGGTCCTCAGTGTTGTGAGAACGATGACTGGTTAAAATTTTTGGTGGTTTCTTGTTCAGTCCATAGGCCTACATCATGTGGCAAACCGGTGAGCATGTGCCTCTATTAGTATAGGAGATACCTGAAAACATATCACACTTTTCATCATAGTGCTTTTACCAATGCATAAAATGCATGGAGAAGTCATTTCGAATGACTGGTCCTCAGTGTTGTGAGAACGATGACTGGTTAAAATTTTTGGTGGTTTCTTGTTCAGTCCATAGGCCTACATCATGTGGCAAACCGGTGAGCATGTGGCTCTATTAGTATAGGAGATACCTGAAAACATATCACACTTTTCATCATAGTGCTTTTACCAATGCATAAAATGCATGGAGAAGTCATTTCGAATGACTGGTCCTCAGTGTTGTGAGAACGATGACTGATTAAAATTTTTGGTGGTTTCTTGTTCAGTCCATAGGCCTACATCATGTGGCAAACCGGTGAGCATGTGGCTCTATTAGTATAGGAGATACCTGAACACATATCACACTTTTCATCATAGTGCTTTTACCAATGCATAAAATGCATGAAGTCATTTCGAATGACTGGTCCTCAGTGTTGTGAGAACGATGACTGGTTAAAATTTTTGGTGGTTTCTTGTTCAGTCCATAGGCCTACATCATGTGGCAAACCGGTGAGCATGTGGCTCTATTAGTATAGGAGATACCTGAAAACATATCACACTTTTCATAGTGCTTTTACCAATGCATAAAATGCATGGAGAAGTCATTTCGAATGACTGGTCCTCAGTGTTGTGAGAACGATGACTGGTTAAAATTTTTGGTGGTTTCTTGTTCAGTCCATCGGACTACATCATGTGGCAAACCGGTGAGCATGTGGCTCTATTAGTATAGGAGATACCTGAAAACATATCACACTTTTCATCATAGTGCTTTTACCAATGCATAAAATGCATGGAGAAGTCATTTCGAATGACTGGTCCTCAGTGTTGTGAGAACGATGACTGGTTAAAATTTTTGGTGGTTTCTTGTTCAGTCCATAGGCCTACATCATGTGGCAAACCGGTAAGCATGTGGCTCTATTAGTATAGGAGATACCTGAAAACATATCACACTTTTCATCATAGTGCTTTTACCAATGCATAAAATGCATGGAGAAGTCATTTCGAATGACTGGTCCTCAGTGTTGTGAGAACGATGACTGGTTAAAATTTTTGGTGGTTTCTTGTTCAGTCCATAGGCCTACATCACGTGGCAAACCGGTGAGCATGTGGCTCTATTAGTATAGGAGATACCTGAAAACATATCACACTTTTCATCATAGTGCTTTTACCAATGCATAAAATGCATGGAGAAGTCATTTCGAATGACTGGTCCTCAGTGTTGTGAGAACGATGACTGGTTAAAATTGTTGGTGGTTTCTTGTTCAGTCCATAGGCCTACATCATGTGGCAAACCGGTGAGCATGTGGCTCTATTAGTATAGGAGATACCTGAAAACATATCACACTTTTCATCATAGTGCTTTTACCAATGCATAAAATGCATGGAGAAGTCATTTCGAATGACTGGTCCTCAGTGTTGTGAGAACGATGACTGGTTAAAATTGTTGGTGGTTTCTTGTTCAGTCCATAGGCCTACATCATGTGGCAAACCGGTGAGCATGTGGCTCTATTAGTATAGGAGATACCTGAAAACATATCACACTTTTCATCATAGTGCTTTTACCAATGCATAAAATGCATGGAGAAGTCATTTCGAATGACTGGTCCTCAGTGTTGTGAGAACGATGACTGGTTAAAATTTTTGGTGGTTTCTTGTTCAGTCCATAGGCCTACATCATGTGGCAAACCGGTGAGCATGTGGCTCTATTAGTATAGGAGATACCTGAAAACATATCACACTTTTCATCATAGTGCTTTTACCAATGCATAAAATGCATGGAGAAGTCATTTCGAATGACTGGTCCTCAGTGTTGTGAGAACGATGACTGGTTAAAATTTTTGGTGGTTTCTTGTTCAGTCCATAGGCCTACATCATGTGGCAAACCGGTGAGCATGTGGCTCTATTAGTATAGGAGATACCTGAAAACATATCACACTTTTCATCATAGTGCTTTTACCAATGCATAAAATGCATGGAGAAGTCATTTCGAATGACTGGTCCTCAGTGTTGTGAGAACGATGACTGGTTAAAATTGTTGGTGGTTTCTTGTTCAGTCCATAGGCCTACATCATGTGGCAAACCGGTGAGCATGTGGCTCTATTAGTATAGGAGATACCTGAAAACATATCACACTTTTCATCATAGTGCTTTTACCAATGCATAAAATGCATGGAGAAGTCATTTCGAATGACTGGTCCTCAGTGTTGTGAGAACGATGACTGGTTAAAATTTTTGGTGGTTTCTTGTTCAGTCCATAGGCCTACATCATGTGGCAAACTGGTGAGCATGTGGCCCTATTAGTATAGGAGATACCTGAAAACATATCACACTTTTCATCATAGTGCTTTTACCAATGCATAAAATGCATGGAGAAGTCATTTCGAATGACTGGTCCTCAGTGTTGTGAGAACGATGACTGGTTAAAATTTTTGGTGGTTTCTTGTTCAGTCCATAGGCCTACATCATGTGGCAAACCGGTGAGCATGTGGCTCTATTAGTATAGGAGATACCTGAAAACATATCACACTTTTCATCATAGTGCTTTTACCAATGCATAAAATGCATGGAGAAGTCATTTCGAATGACTGGTCCTCAGTGTTGTGACAAAGATGACTGGTTAAAATTTTTGGTGGTTTCTTGTTCAGTCCATAGGCCTACATCATGTGGCAAACCGGTGAGCATGTGGCTCTATTAGTATAGGAGATACCTGAAAACATATCACACTTTTCATCATAGTGCTTTTACCAATGCATAAAATGCATGGAGAAGTCATTTCGAATGACTGGTCCTCAGTGTTGTGAGAACGATGACTGGTTAAAATTTTTGGTGGTTTCTTGTTCAGTCCATAGGCCTACATCATGTGGCAAACCGGTGAGCATGTGGCTCTATTAGTATAGGAGATACCTGAAAACATATCACACTTTTCATCATAGTGCTTTTACCAATGCATAAAATGCATGGAGAAGTCATTTCGAATGACTGGTCCTCAGTGTTGTGAGAACGATGACTGGTTAAAATTTTTGCTGGTTTCTTGTTCAGTCCATAGGCCTACATCATGTGGCAAACCGGTGAGCATGTGGCTCTATTAGTATAGGAGATACCTGAAAACATATCACACTTTTCATCATAGTGCTTTTACCAATGCATAAAATGCATGGAGAAGTCATTTCGAATGACTGGTCCTCAGTGTTGTGAGAACGATGACTGGTTAAAATTTTTGGTGGTTTCTTGTTCAGTCCATAGGCCTACATCATGTGGCAAACCGGTGAGCATGTGGCTCTATTAGTATAGGAGATACCTGAAAACATATCACACTTTTCATCATAGTGCTTTTACCAATGCATAAAATGCATGGAGAAGTCATTTCGAATTACTGGTCCTCAGTGTTGTGAGAACGATGACTGGTTAAAATTTTTGGTGGTTTCTTGTTCAGTCCATAGGCCTACATCATGTGGCAAACCGGTGAGCATGTGGCTCTATTAGTATAGGAGATACCTGAAAACATATCACACTTTTCATCATAGTGCTTTTACCAATGCATAAAATGCATGGAGAAGTCATTTCGAATGACTGGTCCTCAGTGTTGTGAGAACGATGACTGGTTAAAATTTTTGGTGGCTTCTTGTTCAGTCCATAGGCCTACATCATGTGGCAAACCGGTGAGCATGTGGTTCTATTAGTATAGGAGATACCTGAAAACATATCACACTTTTCATCATAGTGCTTTTACCAATGCATAAAATGCATGGAGAAGTCATTTCGAATGACTGGTCCTCAGTGTTGTGAGAACGATGACTGGTTAAAATTTTTGGTGGTTTCTTGTTCAGTCCATAGGCCTACATCATGTGGCAAACCGGTGAGCATGTGGCTCTATTAGTATAGGAGATACCTGAAAACATATCACACTTTTCATCATAGTGCTTTTACCAATGCATAAAATGCATGGAGAAGTCATTTCGAATGACTGGTCCTCAGTGTTGTGAGAACGATGACTGGTTAAAATTGTTGGTAGGTTCTTGTTCAGTCCATAGGCCTACATCATGTGGCAAATCGGTGAGCATGTGGCTCTATTAGTATAGGAGATACCTGAAAACATATCACACTTTTCATCATAGTGCTTTTACCAGTGCATAAAATGCATGGAGAAGTCATTTCGAATGACTGGTCCTCAGTGTTGTGAGAACGATGACTGGTTAAAATTGTTGGTGGTTTCTTGTTCAGTCCATAGGCCTACATCATGTGGCAAACCGGTGAGCATGTGGCTCTATTAGTATAGGAGATACCTGAAAACATATCACACTTTTCATCATAGTGCTTTTACCAATGCATAAAATGCATGGAGAAGTCATTTCGAATGACTGGTCCTCAGTGTTGTGAGAACGATGACTGGTTAAAATTGTTGGTGGTTTCTTGTTCAGTCCATAGGCCTACATCATGTGGCAAACCGGTGAGCATGTGGCTCTATTAGTATAGGAGATACCTGAAAACATATCACACTTTTCATCATAGTGCTTTTACCAATGCATAAAATGCATGGAGAAGTCATTTCGAATGACTGGTCCTCAGTGTTGTGAGAACGATGACTGGTTAAAATTTTTGGTGGTTTCTTGTTCAGTCCATAGGCCTACATCATGTGGCAAACCGGTGAGCATGTGGCTCTATTAGTATAGGAGATACCTGAAAACATATCACACTTTTCATCATAGTGCTTTTACCAATGCATAAAATGCATGGAGAAGTCATTTCGAATGACTGGTCCTCAGTGTTGTGAGAACGATGACTGGTTAAAATTTTTGGTGGTTTCTTGTTCAGTCCATAGGCCTACATCATGTGGCAAACCGGTGAGCATGTGGCTCTATTAGTATAGGAGATACCTGAAAACATATCACACTTTTCATCATAGTGCTTTTACCAATGCATAAAATGCATGGAGAAGTCATTTCGAATGACTGGTCCTCAGTGTTGTGAGAACGATGACTGGTTAAAATTGTTGGTGGTTTCTTGTTCAGTCCATAGGCCTACATCATGTGGCAAACCGGTGAGCATGTGGCTCTATTAGTATAGGAGATACCTGAAAACATATCACACTTTTCATCATAGTGCTTTTACCAATGCATAAAATGCATGGAGAAGTCATTTCGAATGACTGGTCCTCAGTGTTGTGACAACGATGACTGGTTAAAATTTTTGGTGGTTTCTTGTTCAGTCCATAGGCCTACATCATGTGGCAAACTGGTGAGCATGTGGCTCTATTAGTATAGGAGATACCTGAAAACATATCACACTTTTCATCATAGTGCTTTTACCAATGCATAAAATGCATGGAGAAGTCATTTCGAATGACTGGTCCTCAGTGTTGTGAGAACGATGACTGGTTAAAATTTTTGGTGGTTTCTTGTTCAGTCCATAGGCCTACATCATGTGGCAAACCGGTGAGCATGTGGCTCTATTAGTATAGGAGATACCTGAAAACATATCACACTTTTCATCATAGTGCTTTTACCAATGCATAAAATGCATGGAGAAGTCATTTCGAATGACTGGTCCTCAGTGTTGTGACAACGATGACTGGTTAAAATTTTTGGTGGTTTCTTGTTCAGTCCATAGGCCTACATCATGTGGCAAACCGGTGAGCATGTGGCTCTATTAGTATAGGAGATACCTGAAAACATATCACACTTTTCATCATAGTGCTTTTACCAATGCATAAAATGCATGGAGAAGTCATTTC
>NW_027194630.1:0-156039 GCF_032444005.1 Ranitomeya imitator
CTACACTCTACACTCTATACCCTACATTCTATACCCTACACTCTATGCCCTACACTCTATACCCTACACTCTACACTCTATGCCCTACACTCTACACTCTATACCCTACACTCTACACTCTATACCCTACACTCTACACTCTATACCCTACACTCTATACCCTACACTCTATACCCTACACTCTATACCCTACACTCTACACTCTATGCCCTACACTCTACACCCTACACTCTACACCATACACTCTATAGCATACACTCTATACCCTACACTCTATACCCTACAGTCTATACCCTACACTCTATACCCTACACTCTACACTCTATACCTTACACTCTACACTCTATACCCTACACTCTACACCCTACACTCTATACCCTACACTCTATACCATACACTCTATACCATACATTCTACACTCTATACCCTACACCCTACACTCTATACCCTACACTCTAATCCCTACACTCTACACTCTATACCCTACACTCTATACCCTACACTCTACACTCTATACCTTACACTCTACACTCTATTCCCTACACTCTATACCCTACACTCTATACCCTACACTCTATACCCTACACTCTACACCCTACACTCTATACCCTACACTCTATACCATACACTCAATACCCTACACTCTACACTCTATACCCTACACTCTACACCCTACACTCTATACCCTACACTCCAATCCCTACACTCTACACTCTATACCCTACACTCTATACCCTACACTCTACACTCTCTACCCTACACTCTATACCCTACACTCTATACCCTACACTCTACACTCTATACCCTACACTCTACACTCTATACCCTACAGTCTATACCCTACACTCTATACCCTACACTCTATACCCTACACTCTACACTCTATGCCCTACACTCTACACTCTATACCCTACACTCTACACTCTATACCCTACACTCTACACTCTATACCCTACACTCTATACCCTACACTCTATACCCTACACTCTATACCCTACACTCTACACTCTATGCCCTACACTCTACACTCTATACCTTACACTCTACACTCTATACCCTACACTCTATACCCTACACTCTATACCCTACACTCTATACCCTACACTCTACACTCTATTCCCTACACTCTATACCCTACACTCTATACCCTACACTCTATACCCTACACTCTACACCCTACACTCTATACCCTACACTCTATACCATACACTCTATACCCTACACTCTACACTCTATACCCTACACTCTACACCCTACACTCTATACCCTACACTCTAATCCCTACACTCTATACTCTATACCCTACACTCTATACCCTACACTCTACACCCTACACTCTACACTCTCTACCCTACACTCTCTACCCTACACTCTATACCCTACACTCTATACCCTACACTCTACACTCTATACCCTACACTCTACACTCTATACCCTACACTCTATACCCTACACTCTATACCCTACACTCTACACTCTGTGCCCTACACTCTACACTCTATACCCTACACTCTATACCCTACACTATATACCCTACACTCTACACTCTATACCCTACACTCTATACCCTACACTCTATACCCTACACTCTACACTCTATACCCTACACTCTATACCCTACACTCAATGCCCTACACTCTATACCCTACACTCTATACCCTACACTCTATACCCTACACTCTACACTCTATACCCTATACTCTATACCCTACACTCTATACCCTACACTCTACACTCTATACCCTACACTCTATACCCTACACTCTATACCCTACACTCTACACTCTATACCCTACACTCTATACCCTACACTCTATGCCCTACACTCTATTCCCTACACTCTATACCCTACACTCTACACCCTACACTACACCATACACTCTATAGCATACACTCTATACCCTACACTCTACACTCTATACCCTACACTCTATACCCTACACTCTATACCCTACACTCTACACTCTCTACCCTACACTCTATACCCTACACTCTATAACGTACACTCTATACCCTACACTCTATACCCTACACTCTATACCATACACTCTACACTCTATACCCTACACTCTATAGCCTACACTCTATACCATACACTCTACACTCTATACCCTACACTCTACACTCTATACCCTACACTCTACACTCTATACCCTACATTCTATACCCTACACTCTATGCCCTACACTCTATACCCTACACTCTACACTCTATGCCCTACACTCTACACTCTATACCCTACACTCTACACTCTATACCCTACACTCTACACTCTATACCCTACACTCTATACCCTACACTCTATACCCTACACTCTATACCCTACACTCTACACTCTATGCCCTACACTCTACACCCTACACTCTACACCATACACTCTATAGCATACACTCTATACCCTACACTCTACACTCTATACCCTACACTCTATACCCTACACTCTACACCCTGCACTCTATACCCTACACACTATACCCTACACTCTACACTCTATACCCTACACTCTATACCCTACACTCTATACCCTACACTCTATACCCTACACTCTACACCCCACACTCTATACTCTAAACTATATACCATACACTCTATACCCTACACTCTACACTCTATACACTACACTCTACACCCTACACTCTACACCATACACTCTATAGCATACACTCTATACCCTACACTCTACACTCTATACCCTACACTCTATACCCTACACTCTACACCCTGCACTCTATACCCTACACACTATACCCTACACTCTACACTCTATACCCTACACTCTATACCCTACACTCTATACCCTACACTCTACACTCTATACCCTACACTATATAGCCTACACTCTACAATCTATACCCTACACTCTATACCCTACACTCTATACCCTACAGTCTATACTCTACACTCTATACCCTACACTCTACACTCTATACCTTACACTCTACACTCTATTCCCTACACTCTATACCCTACACTCTATACCCTACACTCTATACCCTACACTCTATACCCTACACTCTACACCCTACACTCTATACCCTACACTCTATACCATACACTCTATACCCTACACTCTACACTCTATACCCTACACTCTATACCCTACACTCTATACCCTACACTCTATACCCTACACTCTATACCCTACACTCTACACTCTATGCCCTACACTCTACACTCTATACCTTACACTCTACACTCTATTCCCTACACTCTATACCCTACACTCTATACCCTACACTCTACACCCCACACTCTATACCCTACAATCTATACCATACACTCTATACCCTACACTCTACACTCTATACACTACACTCTACACCCTACACTCTACACCATACACTCTATAGCATACACTCTATACCCTACACTCTACACTCTATACCCTACACTCTATACCCTACACTCTATACCCTACACTCTACACTCTCTACCCTACACTCTATACCCTACACTCTATAACGTACACTCTATACCCTACACTCTATACCCTACACTCTATACCATACACTCTACACTCTATACCCTACACTCTATAGCCTACACTCTATACCATACACTCTACACTCTATACCCTACACTCTACACTCTATACCCTACACTCTACACTCTATACCCTACATTCTATACCCTACACTCTATACCCTACACTCTACACTCTATGCCCTACACTCTACACTCTATACCCTACACTCTACACTCTATACCCTACACTCTACACTCTATACCCTACACTCTATATCCTACACTCTATACCCTACACTCTATACCCTACACTCTACACTCTATGCCCTACACTCTACACTCTATACCTTACACTCTACACTCTATTCCCTACACTCTATACCCTACACTCTACACCCTGCACTCTATACCCTACACACTATACCCTACACTCTACACTCTATACCCTACACTCTATACCCTACACTCTATGCCCTACACTCTATACCCTACACTCTACACTCTATACCCTACACTCTATAGCCTACACTCTACAATCTATACCCTACACTCTATACCCTACACTCTATACCCTACAGTCTATACCCTACACTCTATACCCTACACTCTACACTCTATACCTTACACTCTACACTCTATTCCCTACACTCTATACCCTACACTCTATACCCTACACTCTATACCCTACACTCTATACCCTACACTCTACACCCTACACTCTATACCCTACACTCTATACCATACACTCTATACCCTACACTCTACACTCTATACCCTACACTCTACACCCTACACTCTATACCCTACACTCTAATCCCTACACTCTACTCTCTATACCCTACACTCTATACCCTACACTCTACACTCTATACCTTACACTCTACACTCTATTCCCTACACTCTATACCCTACACTCTATACCCTACACTCTATACCCTACACTCTACATCCTACACTCTATACCCTACACTCTATACCATACACTCTATACCCTACACTCTACACTCTATACCCTACACTCTACACCCTACACTCTATACCCTACACTCTATACCCTACACTCAACACTCTCTACCCTACACTCTATACCCTGCACTCTATACCCTACACTCTATACCCTACACTCTACACTCTATACCCTACACTCTACACTCTATACCCTACACTCTACACTCTATACCCTACACTCTATACCCTACACTCTATACCCTACACTCTATAACCTACACTCTACACTCTATGCCCTACACTCTACACTCTATACCTTACACTCTACACTCTATTCCCTACACTCTATACCCTACACTCTATACCCTACACTCTATACCCTACACTCTACACCCCACACCCTATACCCTACACTCTATACCATACACTCTATACCCTACACTCTACACTCTATACCCTACACTCTACACCCTACACTCTACACTCTATACACTACACTCTAATCCCTACACTCTACACTCTATACCCTACACTCTATACCCTACACTCTATACCCTACACTCTACACTCTCTACCCTACACTCTCTACCCTACACTCTATACCCTACACTCTATACCCTACACTCTATACCCTACACTCTACACTCTCTACCCTACACTCTCTACCCTACACTCTATACCCTACACTCTATACCCTACACTCTACACTCTATACCCTACACTCTACACTCTATACCCTACACTCTATACCCTACACTCTATACCCTACACTCTATACCCTACACTCTACACTCTATGCCCTACACTCTACACTCTATACCCTACACTCTACACTCTATACCCTACACTCTATACCCTGCACTCTATACCCTACACTCTATACCCTACACTCTATACCCTACACTCTACACTCTATGCCCTACACTCTACACTCTATACCTTACACTCTACACTCTATTCCCTACACTCTATACCCTACACTCTATACCCTACACTCTACACCCCACACTCTATACCCTACAATCTATACCATACACTCTATACCCTACACTCTACACTCTATACACTACACTCTACACCCTACACTCTACACCATACACTCTATAGCATACACTCTATACCCTACACTCTACACTCTATACCCTACACTCTATACACTACACTCTACACTCTCTACCCTACACTCTATACCCTACACTCTATAACGTACACTCTATACCCTACACTCTATACCCTACACTCTATACCATACACTCTACACTCTATACCCTACACTCTATAGCCTACACTCTATACCATACACTCTACACTCTATACCCTACACTCTACACTCTATACCCTACACTCTACACTCTATACCCTACATTCTATACCCTACACTCTATACCCTACACTCTATACCCTACACTCTACACTCTATGCCCTACACTCTACACTCTATACCCTACACTCTACACTCTATACCCTACACTCTACACTCTATACCCTACACTCTATACCCTACACTCTATACCCTACACTCTATACCCTACACTCTACACTTTATGCCCTACACTCTACACTCTATACCTTACACTCTACACTCTATTCCCTACACTCTATACCCTACACTCTATACCCTACACTCTATACCCTACACTCTACACCCCACACTCTATACCCTAAACTCTATACCATACACTCTATACCCTATACTCTACACTCTATACACTACACTCTACACCCTACACTCTACACCATACACTCTATAGCATACACTCTATACCCTACACTCTACACTCTATACCCTACACTCTATACCCTACACTCTACACCCTGCACTCTATACCCTACACACTATACCCTACACTCTACACTCTATACCCTACACTCTATACCCTACACTCTATACCCTACACTCTATACCCTACACTCTACACTCTATACCCTACACTATATAGCCTACACTCTACAATCTATACCCTACACTCTATACCCTACACTCTATACCCTACAGTCTATACTCTACACTCTATACCCTACACTCTACACTCTATACCTTACACTCTACACTTTATTCCCTACACTCTATACCCTACACTCTATACCCTACACTATATACCCTACACTCTATACCCTACACTCTACACCCTACACTCTATACCCTACACTCTATACCATACACTCTATACCCTACACTCTACACTCTATACCCTACACTCTACACCCTACACTCTATACCCTACACTCTAATCCCTACACTCTACTCTCTATACCCTACACTCTATACCCTACACTCTACACTCTATACCTTACACTCTACACTCTATTCCCTACAATCTATACCCTACACTCTATACCCTACACTATATACCCTACACTCTATACCCTACACTCTACACCCTACACTCTATACCCTACACTCTATACCATACACTCTATACCCTACACTCTACACTCTATACCCTACACTCTACACCCTACACTCTATACCCTACACTCTATACCCTACACTCTACACTCTCTACCCTACACTCTATGCCCTGCACTCTATACCCTACACTCTATACCCTACACTCTACACTCTATACCCTACACTCTAAACTCTATACCCTACACTCTATACCCTACACTCTATACCCTACACTCTATACCCTACACTCTATACCCTACACTCTATACCCTACACTCTACACTCTATACCCTACACTCTACACTCTATACCCTACACTCTATACCCTACACTCTACACCCCACACTCTATACCCTACACTCTATACCATACACTCTATACCCTACACTCTACACTCTATACCCTACACTCTACACCCTACACTCTATACACTACACTCTAATCCCTACACTCTACACTCTATACCCTACACTCTATACCCTACACTCTATACCCTACACTCTACACTCTCTACCCTACACTCTCTACCCTACACTCTATACCCTACACTCTATACCCTACACTCTACACTCTATACCCTACACTCTACACTCTATACCCTACACTCTATACCCTACACTCTATACCCTACACTCTATACCCTACACTCTACACTCTATGCCCTACACTCTACACTCTATACCCTACACTCTACACTCTATACCCTACACTCTACACTCTATACCCTACACTCTATACCCTACACTCTATACCCTACACTCTATACCCTACACTCTACACTCTATGCCCTACACTCTACACTCTATACCTTACACTCTACACTCTATTCCCTACACTCTATACCCTACACTCTATACCCTACACTCTATACCCTACACTCTACACCCCACACTCTATACCCTAAACTCTATACCATACACTCTATACCCTATACTCTACACTCTATACACTACACTCTACACCCTACACTCTACACCATACACTCTATAGCATACACTCTATACCCTACACTCTACACTCTATACCCTACACTCTATACCCTACACTCTACACCCTGCACTCTATACCCTACACACTATACCCTACACTCTACACTCTATACCCTACACTCTATACCCTACACTCTATACCCTACACTCTATACCCTACACTCTACACTCTATACCCTACACTATATAGCCTACACTCTACAATCTATACCCTACACTCTATACCCTACACTCTATACCCTACAGTCTATACTCTACACTCTATACCCTACACTCTACACTCTATACCTTACACTCTACACTTTATTCCCTACACTCTATACCCTACACTCTATACCCTACACTATATACCCTACACTCTATACCCTACACTCTACACCCTACACTCTATACCCTACACTCTATACCATACACTCTATACCCTACACTCTACACTCTATACCCTACACTCTACACCCTACACTCTATACCCTACACTCTAATCCCTACACTCTACTCTCTATACCCTACACTCTATACCCTACACTCTACACTCTATACCTTACACTCTACACTCTATTCCCTACAATCTATACCCTACACTCTATACCCTACACTATATACCCTACACTCTATACCCTACACTCTACACCCTACACTCTATACCCTACACTCTATACCATACACTCTATACCCTACACTCTACACTCTATACCCTACACTCTACACCCTACACTCTATACCCTACACTCTATACCCTACACTCTACACTCTCTACCCTACACTCTATGCCCTGCACTCTATACCCTACACTCTATACCCTACACTCTACACTCTATACCCTACACTCTAAACTCTATACCCTACACTCTATACCCTACACTCTATACCCTACACTCTATACCCTACACTCTATACCCTACACTCTATACCCTACACTCTACACTCTATACCCTACACTCTACACTCTATACCCTACACTCTATACCCTACACTCTACACCCCACACTCTATACCCTACACTCTATACCATACACTCTATTCCCTACACTCTACACTCTATACCCTACACTCTACACCCTACACTCTATACACTACACTCTAATCCCTACACTCTACACTCTATACCCTACACTCTATACCCTACACTCTATACCCTACACTCTACACTCTCTACCCTACACTCTCTACCCTACACTCTATACCCTACACTCTATACCCTACACTCTACACTCTATACCCTACACTCTACACTCTATACCCTACACTCTATACCCTACACTCTATACCCTACACTCTATACCCTACACTCTACACTCTATGCCCTACACTCTACACTCTATACCCTACACTCTACACTCTATACCCTACACTCTACACTCTATACCCTACACTCTACACTTTATGCCCTACACTCTACACTCTATACCTTACACTCTACACTCTATTCCCTACACTCTATACCCTACACTCTACACTCTATGCCCTACACTCTACACTCTATACCCTACACTCTACACTCTATACCCTACACTCTACACTCTATACCCTACACTCTATACCCTACACTCTATACCCTACACTCTATACCCTACACTCTACACTTTATGCCCTACACTCTACACTCTATACCTTACACTCTACACTCTATTCCCTACACTCTATACCCTACACTCTATACCCTACACTCTATACCCTACACTCTACACCCCACACTCTATACCCTAAACTCTATACCATACACTCTATACCCTATACTCTACACTCTATACACTACACTCTACACCCTACACTCTACACCATACACTCTATAGCATACACTCTATACCCTACACTCTACACTCTATACCCTACACTCTATACCCTACACTCTACACCCTGCACTCTATACCCTACACACTATACCCTACACTCTACACTCTATACCCTACACTCTATACCCTACACTCTATACCCTACACTCTATACCCTACACTCTACACTCTATACCCTACACTATATAGCCTACACTCTACAATCTATACCCTACACTCTATACCCTACACTCTATACCCTACAGTCTATACTCTACACTCTATACCCTACACTCTACACTCTATACCTTACACTCTACACTTTATTCCCTACACTCTATACCCTACACTCTATACCCTACACTATATACCCTACACTCTATACCCTACACTCTACACCCTACACTCTATACCCTACACTCTATACCATACACTCTATACCCTACACTCTACACTCTATACCCTACACTCTACACCCTACACTCTATACCCTACACTCTAATCCCTACACTCTACTCTCTATACCCTACACTCTATACCCTACACTCTACACTCTATACCTTACACTCTACACTCTATTCCCTACAATCTATACCCTACACTCTATACCCTACACTATATACCCTACACTCTATACCCTACACTCTACACCCTACACTCTATACCCTACACTCTATACCATACACTCTATACCCTACACTCTACACTCTATACCCTACACTCTACACCCTACACTCTATACCCTACACTCTATACCCTACACTCTACACTCTCTACCCTACACTCTATGCCCTGCACTCTATACCCTACACTCTATACCCTACACTCTACACTCTATACCCTACACTCTAAACTCTATACCCTACACTCTATACCCTACACTCTATACCCTACACTCTATACCCTACACTCTATACCCACACTCTATACTTTTACGCTCTATACTGTACTCTCTATACTCTATACTTTACACTCTAATACTTTACACTGCTATACTTTACAGGCTCTATACTCTATACACACACTACCCCCCCCCCCCCTGTCTTCTGTCTTCCCCTCTCTTCTCACCCCACACCCCACACACCCCACACACCCCACCCCACACTCCACACCCCACACACACACCCACACCCTCACACCCTACCCCACACTCCTCACCCACCCCACTCTATACCCTACACTCTACACCCTACACACCCTACACTCTATACCCTACACCTCTACACTCACACCCTACACACTCTACCCTACCACTCTATACCCACCCCTACACCCTCACACTCCTACCTACACTCTACACTCACCCTACCCTACACCCTACACTCCCCTACCCTCACACTACACTCTACACCCCTACCACTCACACCCCTACCCCTACACCCTACACTCTATACCACCCTACACTCTATACCCTACACTCTATACCCTACACTCTACCCTACACTACCCTACCCCTCACCCTACACTCTATCCCTACACTCTACACTCTACACCTCACACTACCCTACCCTACACTCTATACCCACACTCACACCCCTACACTCTATACCCTACACTCTACACCCTACCCTACACTCTACACACCTACACTCTACACTCTATACCCTACACTCTACACACCTCTACACTCACACTCCTACACCCTACACTACCCTACCACTATACCCACACTCTCCACCATACCCTACACTCTACACTCTCTACCCTACACTCTCTACCCTACACTCTATACCCTACACTCTCTACCCTACACTCTACCCTACCCACACTCTATACCCTACACTCTACCCTACCCTACACTCCCAACACTCTACACCTCTACCCTACACTACACTACCCTACACTCTATACCCTACACTCTACACTCTATACCCTACACTCCTATACCCTACACTCTATACCCTACACTCTACACCCTACACTCTACCCTACACTCTATGCCCTACACTCTATACCCTACACTCTATACCCTACACTCTATACCCTACACTCTACACCTCTATACCCTACACTCTATACCCTACACTCTATACCCTACACTCTACACTCTATACCCTACACTCTATACCCTACACTCTATACCCTACACTCTATACCCTACACTCTAGCCCTACCCTATCCCTACACTATACCCTACACTTTACCCTACCCTACACTCTATACCCTACACTCTACACTCTATACCCTACACTCTATACCCTACACTCTATACCCTACACTCTACACTCTATACCCTACACTCTATACCCTACACTCTATACCCTACACTTTACACTCTATACCCTACACTCTATACCCTACACTCTATACCCTACACTCTATACCCTACACTCTATACCCTACACTCTACACTCTATACCCTACACTCTATACCCTACACTCTACACTCTATACCCTACACTCTATACCCTACACTCTATGCCCTACACTCTATACCCTACACTCTAATCCCTACACTCTACACTCTATACCCTACACTCTATACCCTACACTCTACACTCTATACATTACACTCTACACTCTATTCCCTACACTCTATACCCTACACTCTATACCCTACACTCTATACCCTACTCTCTATACCCTACACTCTACACCCTACACTCTATACCCTACACTCTATACCATACACTCTATACCCTACACTCTACACTCTATACCCTACACTCTACACCCTACACTCTATACCCTACACTCTAATCCCTACACTCTACACTCTATACCCTACACTCTATACCCTACACTCTATACCCTACACTCTACACTCTCTACACTACACTCTATACCCTACACTCTATACCCTACACTCTATACCCTACACTCTACACTCTATACCCTACACTCTACACTCTATACCCTACACTCTATACCCTACACAATATACCCTACACTCTATACCCTACACTCTATACCCTACACTCTACACTCTATGCCCTACACTCTACACTCTATACCCTACACTCTACACTCTATACCTTACACTCTATACCCTACACTCTATACCCTACACTCTATACCCTACACTCTACGCCCTACACTCTACACTCTATACCTTACACTCAACACTCTATTCCCTACACACTATACCCTACACTCTATACCCTACACTCTATACCCTACACTCTATACCCTACACTCTATACCATACACTCTATACCCTACACTCTACACTCTATGCCCTACACTCTACACCCTACACTCTCTACCCTACACTCTAATCCCTTCACTCTACACTCTATACCCTACACTCTATACCCTACACTCTATACCCTACACTCTACACTCTCTACACTACACTCTCTACCCTACACTCTATACCCTACACTCTATACCCTACACTCTACAATCTATACCCTACACTCTACACTCTATACCCTACACTCTATACCCTACACTCTACACTCTATGCCCTACACTCTACACTCTATACCCTACACTCTATACCCTACACTCTATATCCTACACTCTACACTCTTTACCCTACAATCTATACCCTACACTCTATGCCCTACACTCTATACCCTACACTCTATACCCTACACTCTATACCCTACACTCTACACTCTATACCCTACACTCTACACCCTACACTCTATACCCTACACTCTAATCCCTACACTCTACTCTCTATACCCTACATTCTATACCCTACACTCTACACTCTATACCTTACACTCTACACTCTATTCCCTACAATCTATACCCTACACTCTATACCCTACACTCTATACCCTACACTCTATACCCTACACTCTACACCCTACACTCTATACCCTACACTCTATACCATACACTCTATACCCTACACTCTACACTCTATACCCTACACTCTACACCCTACACTCTATACCCTACACTCTATACCCTACACTCTACTCTCTCTACCCTACACTCTATGCCCTGCACTCTATACCCTACACTCTATACCCTACACTCTACACTCTATACCCTACACTCTAAACTCTATACCCTACACTCTATACCCTACACTCTATACCCTACACTCTATACCCTACACTCTATACCCTACACTCTATACCCTACACTCTACACTCTATACCCTACTCTCTACACTCTATACCCTACACTCTATACCCTACACTCTACACCCCACACTCTATACCCTACACTCTATACCATACACTCTATACCCTACACTCTACACTCTATACCCTACACTCTACACCCTACACTCTATACACTACACTCTAATCCCTACACTCTACACTCTATACCCTACACTCTATACCCTACACTCTATACCCTACACTCTACACTCTCTACCCTACACTCTCTACCCTACACTCTATACCCTACACTCTATACCCTACACTCTACACTCTATACCCTACACTCTACACTCTATACCCTACACTCTATACCCTACACTCTATACCCTACACTCTATACCCTATACTCTACACTCTATGCCCTACACTCTACACTCTATACCCTACACTCTACACTCTATACCCTACACTCTACACTCTATACCCTACACTCTATACCCTACACTCTATACCCTACACTCTATACCCTACACTCTACACTCTATGCCCTACACTCTACACTCTATACCTTACACTCTACACTCTATTCCCTACACTCTATACCCTACACTCTATACCCTACACTCTATACCCTACACTCTACACCCCACACTCTATACCCTACACTCTATACCATACACTCTATACCCTACACTCTACACTCTATACACTACACTCTACACCCTACACTCTACACACTACACTCTAATCCCTACACTCTACACTCTATACCCTACACTCTATACCCTACACTCAATACCCTACACTCTACACTCTCTACCCTACACTCTCTACCCTACACTCTATACCCTACACTCTATACCCTACACTCTACACTCTATACCCTACACTCTACACTCTATACCCTACACTCTATACCCTACACTCTATACCCTACACTCTACACTCTATGCCCTACACTCTACACTCTATACCCTACACTCTATACCCTACACTCTATACCCTACACTCTACACTCTATACCCTACACTCTATACCCTACACTCTATGCCCTACACTCTATACCCTACACTCTATACCCTACACTCTATACCCTACACTCTACACTCTATACCCTACACTCTATACCCTACACTCTATACCCTACACTCTACACTCTATACCCTACACTCTATACCCTACACTCTATACCCTACACTCTATACCCTACACTCTATACCCTACACTCTATGCCCTACACTCTATACCCTACACTATATACCCTACACTTTATACCCTACACTCTATACCCTACACTCTACACTCTATACCCTACACTCTATACCCTACACTCTATACCCTACACTCTACACTCTATACCCTACACTCTATACCCTACACTCTATACCCTACACTTTACACTCTATACCCTACACTCTATACCCTACACTCTATACCCTACACTCTATACCCTACACTCTACACTCTATACCCTACACTCTATACCCTACACTCTACACTCTATACCCTACACTCTATACCCTACACTCTATGCCCTACACTCTATACCCTACACTCTATACCCTACACTCTATACCCTACACTCTACACTCTCTACCCTACACTCTATACCCTACACTCTATACCCTACACTCTAATCCCTACACTCTACACTCTATACCCTACACTCTATACCCTACACTCTACACTCTATACATTACACTCTACACTCTATTCCCTACACTCTATACCCTACACTCTATACCCTACACTCTATACCCTACTCTCTATACCCTACACTCTACACCCTACACTCTATACCCTACACTCTATACCATACACTCTATACCCTACACTCTACACTCTATACCCTACACTCTACACCCTACACTCTATACCCTACACTCTAATCCCTACACTCTACACTCTATACCCTACACTCTATACCCTACACTCTATACCCTACACTCTACACTCTCTACACTACACTCTATACCCTACACTCTATACCCTACACTCTATACCCTACACTCTACACTCTATACCCTACACTCTACACTCTATACCCTACACTCTATACCCTACACAATATACCCTACACTCTATACCCTACACTCTATACCCTACACTCTACACTCTATGCCCTACACTCTACACTCTATACCCTACACTCTACACTCTATACCTTACACTCTATACCCTACACTCTATACCCTACACTCTATACCCTACACTCTACGCCCTACACTCTACACTCTATACCTTACACTCAACACTCTATTCCCTACACACTATACCCTACACTCTATACCCTACACTCTATACCCTACACTCTATACCCTACACTCTATACCATACACTCTATACCCTACACTCTACACTCTATGCCCTACACTCTACACCCTACACTCTCTACCCTACACTCTAATCCCTACACTCTACACTCTATACCCTACACTCTATACCCTACACTCTATACCCTACACTCTACACTCTCTACACTACACTCTCTACCCTACACTCTATACCCTACACTCTATACCCTACACTCTACAATCTATACCCTACACTCTACACTCTATACCCTACACTCTATACCCTACACTCTACACTCTATGCCCTACACTCTACACTCTATACCCTACACTCTATACCCTACACTCTATATCCTACACTCTACACTCTTTACCCTACAATCTATACCCTACACTCTATGCCCTACACTCTATACCCTACACTCTATACCCTACACTCTATACCCTACACTCTACACTCTATACCCTACACTCTATACCCTACACTCTATACCCTACACTCTACACTCTATACCCTACACTCTATACCCTACACTCTATACCCTACACTCTACACTCTATACCCTACACTCTATGCCCTACACTCTATACCCTACACTCTATACCCTACACTCTATACCCTACACTCTTTACCCTACACTCTACACTCTATACCCTACACTCTATACCCTACACTCTATACCCTACTCTCTACACTCTATACCCTACACTCTATACCCTACACTCTATACCCTACACTCTACACTCTATACCCAACACTCTATACCCTACACTCTATACCCTATACTCTAATCCCTACACTCTACACTCTATACCCTACACTCTATACCCTACACTCTACACTCTATACCTTACACTCTACACTCTATTCCATACACTCTATACCCTACACTCTATACCCTACACTCTATACCCTACACTCTATACCCAACACTCTACACCCTACACTCTATACCCTACACTCTATACCATACACTCTATACCCTACACTCTACACTCTATACCCTACACTCTACACTCTATACCCTACACTCTATATCCTACACTCTATACCCTACACTCTATACCCTACACTCTATACCCTACACACTACACTCTATACCCTACACTCTACACTCTATACCCTACACTCTATACCCTACACTCTATACCCTACACTCTATACCCTACATTCTATACCCTACACTCTGCACTCTATACCCTACACTCTATACCCTACACTCTACACCCTACACTCTATACCCTACACTCTATGCCCTACACTCTATACCCTACACTCTATACCATACACTCTATACCCTACACTCTATACCCTACACTCTATACCCTACACTCTACACCCTACACTCTATACCCTACACTCTATACCCTACACTCTATACCCTACACTCTAATCCCTACACTCTACACTCTATACCCTACACTCCATACCCTACACTCTATACCCTACACTCTACACTCTATACCCTACACTCTATATCCTACACTCTACACTCTATACCATACACTCTATACCCTACACGCTATACCCTACACTCTATACCCTACACTCTACACCCTACACTCTATACCCTACACTCTATACCCTACACTCTATACCCTAAACTCTACACCCTACACTCTATACCCTACACTCTATACCATACACTCTATACCCTACACTCTACACTCTATACCCTACACTCCACATCCTACACTCTATACCCTACACTCTAATCCCGACACTCTACACTCTATACCCTACACTCTATACCCTACACTCTACACTCTCTACCCTACACTCTATACCCTACACTGTATAACATACACTCTATACCCTACACTCTATACCCTACTCTCTATACCCTACACTCTATACCATACACTCTACACCATACACTCTATAGCATACACTCTATACCCTACACTCTACACTCTATACCCTACACTCTATACCCTACACTCTACACCCTGCATTCTATACCCTACACACTATAGCCTACACTCTACACTCTATACCATACACTCTATACCCTACACTCTATACCCTACACTCTACACTCTCTACCCTACACTCTATACCCTATACTGTATAACATACACTCTATACCCTACACTCTATACCCTACTCTCTATACCCTACACTCTATACCCTAAACTCTACACCCTACACTCTATACCCTACACTCTATACCATACACTCTATACCCTACACTCTACACTCTATACCCTACACTCCACATCCTACACTCTATACCCTACACTCTAATCCCGACACTCTACACTCTATACCCTACACTCTATACCCTACACTCTACACTCTCTACCCTACACTCTATACCCTACACTGTATAACATACACTCTATACCCTACACTCTATACCCTACTCTCTATACCCTACACTCTATACCATACACTCTACACCATACACTCTATAGCATACACTCTATACCCTACACTCTACACTCTATACCCTACACTCTATACCCTACACTCTACACCCTGCATTCTATACCCTACACACTATAGCCTACACTCTACACTCTATACCATACACTCTATACCCTACACTCTATACCCTACACTCTATACCCTACACTCTACACTCTATACCCTACATCCTATAGCCTACACTCTACAATCTATACCCTACACTCTATACCCTACACTCTATACCCTACAGTCTATACCCTACACTCTATACCCTACACTCTACACTCTATACCTTACACTCTACACTCTATTCCCTACACTCTATACCCTACACTCTATACCCTACACTCTATACCCCACACTCTACACCCTACACTCTATACCCTACACTCTATACCCTACACTCTATACCCTACATTCTACACTCTATACCCTACACTCTACACCCTACACTCTATACCCTACACTCTAATCCCTACACTCTACACTCTATACCCTACACTCTATACCCTACACTCTACACTCTATACCTTACACTCTACACTCTATTCCCTACACTCTATACCCTACACTCTATACCCTACACTCTATACCCTACACTCTATACCCTACACTCTACACCCTACACTCTATACCCTACACTCTATACCATACACTCAATACCCTACACTCTACACTCTATACCCTACACTCTACACCCTACACTCTATACCCTACACTCCAATCCCTACACTCTACACTCTATACCCTACACTCTATACCCTACACTCTACACTCTCTACCCTACACTCTATACCCTACACTCTATACCCTACACTCTACACTCTATACCCTACACTCTACACTCTATACCCTACACTCTATACCCTACACTCTATACCCTACACTCTACACTCTATGCCCTACACTCTACACTCTATACCCTACACTCTACACTCTATACCCTACACTCTACACTCTATACCCTACACTCTATACCCTACACTCTATACCCTACACTCTATACCCTACACTCTACACTCTATACCCTACACTCTACACTCTATACCTTACACTCTACACTCTATTCCATACACTCTATACCCTACACTCTATACCCTACACTCTATACCCTACACTCTATACCCAACACTCTACAACCTACACTCTATACCCTACACTCTATACCATACACTCTATACCCTACACTCTACACTCTATACCCTACACTCTACACTCTATACCCTACACTCTATATCCTACACTCTATACCCTACACTCTATACCCTACACTCTATTCCCTACACTCTACACTCTATACCCTACACTCTACACTCTATACCCTACACTCTATACCCTACACTCTATACCCTACACTCTATACCCTACACTCTATACCCTACTCTTTATACCCTACACTCTGCACTCTATACCCTACACTTATACCCTACACTCTACACCCTACACTCTATACCCTACACTCTATGCCCTACACTCTATACCCTACACTCTATACCATACACTCTATACCCTACACTCTACACTCTATACCCTACACTCTATACCCTACACTCTATACCCTACACTCTACACCCTACACTCTATACCCTACACTCTATACCCTACACTCTATACCCTACACTCTAATCCCTACACTCTACACTCTATACCCTACACTCCATACCCTACACTCTATACCCTACACTCTACACTCTATACCCTACACTCTATATCCTACACTCTACACTCTATACCATACACTCTATACCCTACACGCTATACCCTACACTCTATGCCCTACACTCTACACCCTACACTCTATACCCTACACTCTATACCCTACACTCTATACCCTACACTCTATACCATACACTCTATACCCTACACTCTATACCATACACTCTATACCCTACACTCTACACTCTATACCCTACACTCCACATCCTACACTCTATACCCTACACTCTAATCCCGACACTCTACACTCTATACCCTACACTCTATACCCTACACTCTACACTCTCTACCCTACACTCTATACCCTACACTCTACACTCTATGCCCTACACTCTACACTCTATACCTTACACTCTACACTCTATACCCTACACTCTATACCCTACACTCTATACCCTACACTCTATACCCTACACTCTACACTCTATTCCCTACACTCTATACCCTACACTCTATACCCTACACTCTATACCCTACACTCTATACCCTACACTCTACACTCTATGCCCTACACTCTACACTCTATACCTTACACTCTACACTCTATACCCTACACTCTATACCCTACACTCTATACCCTACACTCTATACCCTACACTCTACACTCTATTCCCTACACTCTATACCCTACACTCTATACCCTACACTCTATACCCTACACTCTATACCCTACACTCTATACCATACACTCTATACCCTACACTCTACACTCTATACCCTACACTCTACACCCTACACTCTATACCCTACACTCTAATCCCTACACTCTATACTCTAAACCCTACACTCTATACCCTACACTCTATACCCTACACTCTACACTCTATGCCCTACACTCTACACTCTATACCTTACACTCTACACTCTATACCCTACACTCTATACCCTACACTCTATACCCTACACTCTATACCCTACACTCTACACTCTATTCCCTACACTCTATACCCTACACTCTATACCCTACACTCTATACCCTACACTCTATACCCTACACTCTATACCATACACTCTATTTCCTACACTCTACACTCTATACCCTACACTCTACACCCTACACTCTATACCCTACACTCTAATCCCTACACTCTATACTCTATACCCTACACTCTATACCCTACACTCTATACCCTACACTCTACACTCTCTACCCTACACTCTCTACCCTACACTCTATACCCTACACTCTATACCCTACACTCTACACTCTATACCCTACACTCTACACTCTATACCCTACACTCTATACCCTACACTCTATACCCTACACTCTACACTCTGTGCCCTACACTCTACACTCTATACCCTACACTCTATACCCTACACTATATACCCTACACTCTACACTCTATACCCTACACTCTATACCCTACACTCTATACCCTACACTCTACACTCTATACCCTACACTCTATACCCTACACTCTATGCCCTACACTCTATACCCTACACTCTATACCCTACACTCTATACCCTACACTCTATACCCTACACTCTACACTCTATACCCTACACTCTATACCCTACACTCTATACCCTACACTCTATACCCTACACTCTACACTCTATACCCTACACTCTATACCCTACACTCTACACTCTATACCCTACACTCTATACCCTACACTCTATGCCCTACACTCTATACCCTACACTCTATACCCTACACTCTATACCCTACACTCTACACTCTATACCCTACACTCTATACCCTACACTCTATACCCTACACTCTACACTCTATACCCTACACTCTATACCCTACACTCTATACCCTACACTCTACACTCTATACCCTACACTCTATGCCCTACACTCTATACCCTACACTCTATACCCTACACTCTATACCCTACACTCTATACCCTACACTCTACACTCCATACCCTACACTCTATACCCTACACTCTATACCCTACACTCTACACTCTATACCCTACACTCTATACCCTACACTCTATGCCCTACACTCTATACCCTATACTCTATACCCTGCACTCTACACTCTATACCCTACACTCTATACCCTACACTCTATACCCTACACTCTAATCCCTACACTCTACACTCTATACCCTACACTCTATACCCTACACTCTACACTCTATGAACAAAAATCCCAAATGCATAATGTGAGAAAACCGATTTCTGGTGAAAATACCACCAAGACAATCCGAACTCACTATCCGCTCAAAACAAATTATATTGCCAGGAGGAAGAACTGAGCATCGATGAACAATATAGATCAACTTTATTCAGAAACATCACATAACATATCATTACATATCAAATATATTCAAATAATATGAACAAAGATGGCCGTTGGTGATAAGCTGAAAAACATAACCCCCATATCCCTACTCCCTCTCCTTATGATATCTACCCACCTGGGTATACATATCAAACCCCTGCCCACCCCTCCCAAAAAGAAAGGGGAAAGTAGGACACTGGACACTAGTATCGATCTCAGTGAAACCACAAGTATGTCCACCCGGAGAAACATAAACCCATATGTGCCATATAGAATAATAAATTACAACCTCATAAGGTACCAGAAATAATAAAGCTAGCGCAGGGATAATGCCAAAGTTTAACCGGTCTAAAGGTAGGTAGACAAAAAGTGTCAGTGTCATTAAGGTAACAGGTGAGAACCTATGCACACAGCGGTGCCATTGCTGCTGGCACTGTAACAAACAGATGGAAAATCATAAAACGCCAGCCACAGGACAAGGACTCACCTAAAACACGGGCAGGGTGGAGGGGCAGTCGGGAGGTGGTCCCCGACGCGCGTTTCGCGGCTACACACCGCCGCTTTCTCAAGGGGATAACTCTAAAATGCTCAAAAGGACCTTGAAATAGCCCCTGACCCAGGTCACATGGCGCCCGGCGGCCAATAACAGTAGCGCTATCGGCGCATGCGCACTGCGTCCGACAGGTCCCGGCAGTGCAAACGGGCGTCACAGCAAGCACGCAGATGCAGGAGAAGCCTGCAATCAGCGAACAAGCCGCGCAGACGCCCGTGCACACCGGGACAAGGCGGCACACAGCGCGATGCACACTGCCACTGATGTGAATACAAAATGGTGACTCTAGACAATCAGATGCAGTTGCACCGATCCGAAGTCCGCCCGCCTCACCCCCAGCTTCCAAAAGGAATCGAAATACCCATCAGACTCCAATCCCACAGTACACAAAAGTGGGACACGGAGACGCACAACAGAAAACATATATAACAAAACTATTAGAACAAATACAAAAACTGATAATAATAAACAAACAAAAAAACTAAATTTCTGTGCGTTGGTTGACTGATACGGCCAACATGCTCCTTGCTTCATGCATGTATTGTCCGTCATGTTCACTTGCGCCGTAATCACAGTCGATGTGGTCTTTACATCATGGAAGGGATGGTAATGAGAATTCGCAGGGCCACAGGGCAATATAACAAGGAACACCTCTGGGCATCACATCACTCCGGTTCACTATTAGTATGAATATGTAGAAAAGAACAACAATTAAAATCACATAAAAAAAGATTAAAACAGCATAAAAACAACATAAAAACAACCACCCGACTGCAAACGGGTATGGAGGACCGGGTAGAGAGGATTATAACTACTGTAATAGCCTCAGGAACGCAGGAGGTACACAATATAGACAACCACACCATGAGCAGAAGGCGGAGCAGTAATCATAAGTAGGAGGAGAAACTCAATGCCTCATTTAGGCCATTTGGTGCCATAGTGCCCAGTTGCACTATCCATTTTGTTTCTTTTTGTGCCAAAAATTTCTTATTGTCCCCACCTCGAACTCCCAGATGTAAAACGTCAATACCTCTCACCTTTAATAATTTTGCATCACATTTGTGGTGCATTCTGAAATGGCGGGGTATTGATTTAAGTTCAGCAATGTCCGGCACCGTCCTGGCCGCACCAATGTCCCGCACATGCTCACGGACCCTGACTCTCAGTTCCCGAGTGGTTAAGCCCACGTACACCATGGGACAGGGGCACGTTGCATAATAAACCACATTGGTTGTGCTACAAGAGATCCACTCCCTGATATCATATTTTTTAGTTCCATCCGTGGACATAAAGCTAGAGCATCGCAGGACATTGGTGCAGGCAAGACAGTGCCCACAGGGGAAGCATCCCACATTAGGCCCCCTTGTTCCAAATGGGTTGTTCGGGGTGGGGACATAATGGCTACGCACCAATAAATCGTTTAAATTTTTACACCTCCTCGATGTCATCTGTGGGTTAGGGCCAAGGGAGGTCGCCAGGGAGGGCTCGGTCTTCAAGACAGACCAATGTTTGGCAAGGATGGAGCGCATATTACCCCACTCGTGGTTGTAAGTTGAGATAAAACGAATGGGATTGGCCCCATCCCTGTTAGTCCGCTTAGCGGACGGATGTAGAAGAGTCTCACGTGGGGTTCTTCTGGCGCGATCATAGCCGTATTTAATAGATCTCCGGCTATAGCCCCGGGCCAGAAAACGGTCTTTCAGATCCGAGGCCTGTGCCTCGAATCTGGGCTCAGAGGAGCATATTCGCCGCATCCTGAGGAACTGTCCAACCGGGACGGCCCTCACCGTGGATGGGTCATGTGCTGATGACGCATGTAGAAGCGCATTGACGGAGGTCGACTTTCTGAAGACATCAGCCTGGATACGCCGAGAATGGTCGACCTCCAGGCGGATGTCCAAAAAATCGACCGCAACTCTACACTCTATACCTTACATTCTACACTCTATTCCCTACACTCTATACCCTACACTCTATACCCTACACTCTATACCCTACACTCTATACCCAACACTCTACACCCTACACTCTATACCCTACACTCTATACCATACACTCTATACCCTACACTCTACACTCTATACCCTACACTCTAAACTATATACCCTACACTCTATACCCTACACTCTATACCCTACACTCTATACCCTACACTCTATACTCTACACTCTACACTCTATACCCTACACTCTACACTCTATACCCTACACTCTATACCCTACACTCTATACCCTACACTCTATACCCTACACTCTACACTCTATGCCCTACACTCTACACGCTATACCCTACACTCTACACCCTACACTCTACACTCTATACCCTACACTCTATACCCTACACTCTATACCATACACTCTATACCCTACACTCTACACTCTATGCCCTACACTCTACACTCTATACCTTACACTCTACACTCTATTCCCTACACTCTATACCCTACACTCTATACCCTACACTCTATACCCTACACTCTATACCCAACACTCTGGGCTCAGAGGAGCATATTCGCCGCATCCTGAGGAACTGTCCAACCGGGACGGCCCTCACCGTGGATGGGTCATGTGCTGATGACGCATGTAGAAGCGCATTGACGGAGGTCGACTTTCTGAAGACATCAGCCTGGATACGCCGAGAATGGTCGACCTCCAGGCGGATGTCCAAAAAATCGACCGCAACTCTACACTCTATACCTTACATTCTACACTCTATTCCCTACACTCTATACCCTACACTCTATACCCTACACTCTATACCCTACACTCTATACCCAACACTCTACACCCTACACTCTATACCCTACACTCTATACCATACACTCTATACCCTACACTCTACACTCTATACCCTACACTCTAAACTCTATACCCTACACTCTATACCCTACACTCTATACCCTACACTCTATACCCTACACTCTATACTCTACACTCTACACTCTATACCCTACACTCTACACTCTATACCCTACACTCTATACCCTACACTCTATACCCTACACTCTATACCCTACACTCTACACTCTATGCCCTACACTCTACACGCTATACCCTACACTCTACACCCTACACTCTACACTCTATACCCTACACTCTATACCCTACACTCTATACCATACACTCTATACCCTACACTCTACACTCTATGCCCTACACTCTACACTCTATACCTTACACTCTACACTCTATTCCCTACACTCTATACCCTACACTCTATACCCTACACTCTATACCCTACACTCTTCACTCTCTACCCTACACTCTCTACCCTACACTCTATACCCTACACTCTATACCCTACACTCTACACTCTATACCCTACACTCTACACTCTATACCCTACACTTTATACCCTACACTCTATACCCTACACTCTACACTCTATGCCCTACACTCTACACTCTATACCCTACACTCTATACCCTACACTCTATACCCTACACTCTATACCCTACACTCTATGCCCTACACTCTATACCCTACACTCTATACCCTACACTCTATACCCTACACTCTACACTCTATACCCTACACTCTATACCCTACACTCTATACCCTACACTATACACTCTATACCCTACACTCTATACCCTACACTCTATACCCTACACTCTACACTCTATACCCTACACTCTATACCCTACACTCTAAGCCCTACACTCTATTCCCTACACTCTATACCCTACACTCTATACCCTACACTCTATACCCTACACTCTATACCCTACACTCTACAATCTATACCCTACACTCTATACCCTACACTCTATACCCTACACTCTATACCCTACACTCTATACCCTACACTCTATGCCCTACACTCTATACCCTACACTCTATACCCTACACTCTATACCCTACACTCTACACTCTATACCCTACACTCTATACCCTACACTCTAATCCCTACACTCCACCCTCTATACCCTACACTCTATACCCTACACTCTACACTCTATACCTTACACTCTACACTCTATTCCCTACACTCTATACCCTACACTCTATACCCTACACTCTATACCCTACACTCTATACCCAACACTCAACACCCTACACTCTATACCCTACACTCTATACCATACACTCTATACCCTACACTCTACACTCTATACCCTACACTCTAAACTCTATACCCTACACTCTATACCCTACACTCTACACTCTATACCCTACACTCTATACCCTACACTCTATACCCTACACTCTATACCCTACACTCTACACTCTATACCCTACACTCTATACCCTACACTCTACACTCTATACCCTACACTCTATACCCTACACTCTATAGCTATACTCTATACCCTACACTCTATAACTTACTATGTTACTATTTATTAGGTTCTGTAGAAGGACGTAGATCTGGGTATTTATTATGATGGAATATAGGCTGAACTGGATGGACAAATGTCTTTTTTCGGCCTTACTAACTATGTTACTATGTTACTATGTTATGCCCTACACTCTATACCCTACACTCTATACCCTACACTCTATACCCTACACTCTATACCCTACACTCTATACCCTACACTCAACACTCTATACCCTACACTCTATACCCTACACTCTATACCCTACACTCTACACTCTATACCCTACACTCTATACCCTACACTCTATACCCTACACTCTACACTCTATAACCTACACTTTATACCCTACACTCTATACCCTACATTCTACACTCTATGCCCTACACTCTACACTCTATACCCTACACTCTATACCCTACACTCTATACCCTACACTCTACACTCTATACCCTACACTCTATACCCTACACTCTATGCCCTACACTCTATACCCTACACTCTATACCCTACACTCTATACCCTACACTCTACACTCTATACCCTACACTCTATACCCTACACTCTATACCCTACACTATACACTCTATACCCTACACTCTATACCCTACACTCTATACCCTACACTCTACACTCTACACCCTACACTCTATACCCTACACTCTATGCCCTACACTCTATACCCTACACTCTATACCCTACACTCTATACCCTACACTCTATACCATACACTCTACAATCTATACCCTACACTCTATACCCTACACTCTATACCCTACACTCTACACTCTATACCCTACACTCTATACCCTACACTCTATACCCTACACTCTATGCGCTACACTCTATACCCTACACTCTATACCCTACACTCTACACTCTATACCCTACACTCTATACCCTACACTCTAATCCCTACACTCTACCCTCTATACCCTACACTCTATACCCTACACTCTACACTCTATACCTTACACTCTACACTCTATTCCCTACACTCTATACCCTACACTCTATACCCTACACTCTATACCCTACACTCTATACCCAACACTCAACACCCTACACTCTATACCCTACACTCTATACCATACACTCTATACCCTACACTCTACACTCTATACCCTACACTCTAAACTCTATACCCTACGCTCTATACCCTACACTCTATACCCTACACTCTACACTCTATACCCTACACTCTATACCCTACACTCTATACCCTACACTCTATACCCTACACTCTATACCCTACACTCTACACTCTATACCCTACACTCTATACCCTACACTCTATGCCCTACACTCTATACCCTACACTCTATACCCTACACTCTATACCCTACACTCTATACCCTACACTCAACACTCTATACCCTACACTCTATACCCTACACTCTATACCCTACACTCTACACTCTATACCCTACACTCTATACCCTACACTCTATACCCTACACTCTATACCCTACACTCTATACCCTACACTCTACACTCTATACCCTACACTCTATACCCTACACTCTACACTCTATACCCTACACTCTATACCCTACACTCTATGCCCTACACTCTATACCCTACACTCTATACCCTACACTCTATACCCTACACTCTATACCCTACACTCTATACCCTACACTCTACACTCTATACCCTACACTCTATACCTTACACTCTACACTCTATACCCTACACTCTATACCCTACACTCTATGCCCTACACTCTATACCCTACACTCTATACCCTACACTCTATACCCTACACTCTACACTCTACACCCTAAACTCTATACCCTACACTCTATACCCTACACTCTAATCCCTACACTCTACCCTCTATACCCTACACTCTATACCCTACACTCCATACCTTACACTCTACACTCTATTCCCTACACTCTATACCCTACACTCTATACCCTACACTCTATACCCTACACTCTATACCCAACACTCAACACCCTACACTCTATACCCTACACTCTATACCATACACTCTATACCCTACACTCTACACTCTATACCCTACACTCTAAACTCTATACCCTACACTCTATACCCTACACTCTATACCCTACACTCTATACCCTACACTCTACACTCTATACCCTACACTCTATACCCTACACTCTATACCCTACACTCTATACCCTACACTCTATACCCTACACTCTACACTCTATACCCTACACTCTATACCCTACACTCTACACTCTATACCCTACACTCTATACCCTACACTCTATGCCCTACACTCTATACCCTACACTCTATACCCTACACTCTATACCCTACACTCTATACCCTACACTCTATACCCTACACTCTACACTCTATACCCTACACTCTATACCTTACACTCTACACTCTATACCCTACACTCTATACCCTACACTCTAATCCCTACACTCTACACTCTATACCCTACACTCTATACCCTACACTCTATACCTTACACTCTACACTCTATACCCTACACTCTATATCCTACACTCTACACTCTATACCCTACACTCTATACCATACACTCTATACCCTACACTCTATACCATACACTCTATACCCTACACTCTATACCCTACACTCTACACCCTACACTCTATACCTTACACTCTATACCCTACACTCTATACCCTACAATCTAAACTCTACACCCTACACTCTACACTCTATACCCTACACTCTATAATATACACTCTATACCCTACACTCTATACCCTACACTCTATACCCTACACTCTACACTCTATACCCTACACTCTATAACATACACTCTATACCCTACACTCTATACCCTACACTCTACACTCTATACCCTACACTCTATACCATACAATCTATACCCTACACTCTATACCCAACACTCTACACTCTATACCCTACACTCTATACCCTACACTCTACACTCTGTACCCTACACTCTATACCCTACACTCTAATCCCTACACTCTACACTCTATACCCTACACTCTATACCCTACACTCTATACCCTACACTCTACACTCTATACCCTACACTCTATATCCTACACTACACTCTATACCCTACACTCTATGCCATACACTCTATACCCTACACTCTATACCATACACTCTATACCCTACACTCTATACCCTACACTCTACACCCTACACTCTATACCTTACACTCTATACCCTACACTCTATACCCTACAATCTAAACTCTACACCCTACACTCTACACTCTATACCCTACACTCTATAATATACACTCTATACCCTACACTCTATACCCTACACTCTATACCCTACACTCAACACTCTATACCCTACACTCTATACCCTACACTCTATACCCTACACTCTACACTCTATACCCTACACTCTATACCCTACACTCTATACCCTACACTCTATACCCTACACTCTATACCCTACACTCTACACTCTATACCCTACACTCTATACCCTACACTCTACACTCTATACCCTACACTCTACACTCTATACCCTACACTCTATACCCTACACTCTATACCCTACACTCTACACTCTATACCCTACACTCTATACCCTACACTCTACACTCTATACCCTACACTCTATACCCTACACTCTACACTCTATACCCTACACTCTATACCCTACACTCTATATCCTACACTCTATGCCCTACACTCTATACCCTACACTCTATACCCTACACTCTATACCCTACACTCTACACTCTATACCCTAAACTCTATACCCTACACTCTATACCCTACACTCTAATCCCTACACTCTACCCTCTATACCCTACACTCTATACCCTACACTCCATACCTTACACTCTACACTCTATTCCCTACACTCTATACCCTACACTCTATACCCTACACTCTATACCCTACACTCTATACCCAACACTCAACACCCTACACTCTATACCCTACACTCTATACCATACACTCTATACCCTACACTCTACACTCTATACCCTACACTCTAAACTCTATACCCTACACTCTATACCCTACACTCTATACCCTACACTCTACACTCTATACCCTACACTCTATACCCTACACTCTATACCCTACACTCTATACCCTACACTCTATACCCTACACTCTACACTCTATACCCTACACTCTATACCCTACACTCTACACTCTATACCCTACACTCTATACCCTACACTCTATGCCCTACACTCTATACCCTACACTCTATACCCTACACTCTATACCCTACACTCTATACCCTACACTCTATACCCTACACTCTACACTCTATACCCTACACTCTATACCTTACACTCTACACTCTATACCCTACACTCTATACCCTACACTCTAATCCCTACACTCTACACTCTATACCCTACACTCTATACCCTACACTCTATACCCTACACTCTACACTCTATACCCTACACTCTATATCCTACACTCTACACTCTATACCCTACACTCTATACCATACACTCTATACCCTACACTCTATACCATACACTCTATACCCTACACTCTATACCCTACACTCTACACCCTACACTCTATACCTTACACTCTATACCCTACACTCTATACCCTACAATCTAAACTCTACACCCTACACTCTACACTCTATACCCTACACTCTATAATATACATTCTATACCCTACACTCTATACCCTACACTCTATACCCTACACTCTACACTCTATACCCTACACTCTATAACATACACTCTATACCCTACACTCTATACCCTACACTCTACACTCTATACCCTACACTCTATACCATACAATCTATACCCTACACTCTACACTCTATACCCTACACTCTATACCCTACACTCTACACTCTGTACCCTACACTCTATACCCTACACTCTAATCCCTACACTCTACACTCTATACCCTACACTCTATACCCTTCACTCTATACCCTACACTCTACACTCTATACCCTACACTCTATATCCTACACTACACTCTATACCCTACACTCTATGCCATACACTCTATACCCTACACTCTATACCATACACTCTATACCCTACACTCTATACCCTACACTCTACACCCTACACTCTATACCTTACACTCTATACCCTACACTCTATACCCTACAATCTAAACTCTACACCCTACACTCTACACTCTATACCCTACACTCTATAATATACACTCTATACCCTACACTCTATACCCTACACTCTATACCCTACACTCTACACTCTATACCCTACACTCTATAACATACACTCTATACCCTACACTCTATACCCTACACTCTACACTCTATACCCTACACTCTATACCATACAATCTATACCCTACACTCTATACCATACACTCTATACAATACACTCTATACCCTACACTCTACACCCTACACTCTATATATTACACTCTATACCCTACACTCTATACCCTACAATCTAAACTCTATACCCTACACTCTACACTCTATACCCTACACTCTATAACATACACTCTATACCCTACACTCTATACCCTACACTCTATACCATACACTCTACACTCTATACCCTACACTCTATACCATACACTCTACACCATATACTCTATAGCATACACTCTATACCCTACACTCTACACTCTATACCCTACACTCTATACCCAACACTCTATACCCTACACTATACACTCGTTACCCTACACTCTACACTTTATACCCTACACTCTATACCCTACACTCTATACCCTACACTCTATACCCTACACTCTACACTCTATACACTACACTCTATAGCCTACACTCTACAATCTATACCCTACACTCTATACCCTACACTCTATAGCCTACAGTCTATACCCTACACTCTATACCCTACACTCTACACTCTATACCTTACACTCTACACTCTATTCCCTACACTCTATACCCTACACTCTATACCCTACACTTTATACCCTACACTCTATACCCTACACTCTACACCCTACACTCTATACCCCACACTCTATACCATACACTCTATACCCTACAGTCTACACTCTATACCCTACACTCTACACCCTACACTCTATACCCTACACTCTAATCCCTACACTCTACACTCTATACCCTACACTCTATACCCTACACTCTACACTCTATACCTTACACTCTACACTCTATTCCCTACACTCTATACCCTACACTCTATACCCTACACTCTATACCCTACACTCTACACTATATACCCTACACTCTATACCATACACTCTATACCCTACACTCTACACTCTATACCCTACACTCTATACCCTACCCTCTTTGCCCTACAACCTATACCCTACACTCTATACCCTACACTCTATACCCTACACTCTATACCATACACTCTATACCCTACACTCTACACTCTATACCCTACTGTTGTGAATTCTGTGGCTGAATTCACTCCTGTGGTCACAAGTGGTACTGCAGCTTCTGAGCTTCCTCCCTCAGGTGTTCTGGTGAGCTCGTTAACTGCTTCATTACTTAACTCCGCCTGATGCTGCTATCCTTGCTCCTTGTCAATGTTTCAGTGTTGGATCTGAGCTTCTCCTGATTGTTCCTGTGACCTGCTGCTCTGTATAGCTAAGTGCTTTTTGTTTTTTTGTTGCTTTTTTTCTGTCCAGCTTGTCTTTTGTTTTGCTGGAAGCTCTGAGACGCAAAGGGTGTACCGCCGTGCCGTTAGTTCGGCACGGTGGTTTTTTTTTGCCCCCTTTGCGTGGTTTTGCTTTAGGGTTTTTTGTAGACTGCAAAGTTCGCTTTACTGTCCTCGCTCTGTCCTAGAATATCGGGCCCCACTTTGCTGAATCTATTTCATCCCTACGTTTTGTCTTTTCATCTTACTCACAGTCATTATATGTGGGGGGCTGCCTTTTCCTTTGGGGAATTTCTCTGGGGCAAGTCAGGCCTATTTTTCTATCTTCAGGCTAGCTAGTTTCTTAGGCTGTGCCGAGTTGCCTAGGTAGTTGTTAGGCGCTATCCACAGCCGCTTTTAGTTGTGTTTAGGATAGGATCAGGTGTGCAGTCTACAGAGTTTCCACGTCTCAGAGCTCGTTCTTGTATTTTTGGGTATTTGTCAGATCACTGTGTGCGCTCTGATTGCTAAGCACACTGTGTTTCTGGATTGCCTTCATAACACCTGTCATTAGCAAACATAACACCCTACACTCTACACCCTACACTCTATACCCTACACTCTATGCCCTACACTCTATACCCTACACTCTACACCCTACACTCTATACCCTACACTCTATACCATACACTCTATACCCTACACTCTACACTCTATACCCTACACTCTACACCCTACACTCTATACCCTACACTCTAATCCCTACACTCTACACTCTATACCCTACACTCTATACCCTACACTCTACACTCTCTACCCTACACTCTCTACCCTACACTCTACACTCTATACCCTACACTCTATGCCCTACACTCTATACCCTACACTCTACACCCTACACTCTATACCCTACACTCTATACCATAGACTCTATACCCTGCACTCTACACTCTATACCTGTTAAATATTAATTATTCTTATTTTTATTCTGTACTGAGCACATTGCTTCTTGCTGACACTATGAAAAGCTATTTCTGTGTATGTAGCTCAGAGTATACGTTAACTCCATATACAGAAGACACGTGATCTGTAGAAACCATATATAAATGTCTCTTAGGAGGGGGTGGGGGGCTTTTTGTCACGTGGGACGGTCACCTCCCTTCCTTCACCATCATTCTCCATGGACATGAGACAAGACACGAGGAACAACAGCTGTTAGCTACTCCATGCCATGATGACTTCAGACTTTCACACAGACAGATGACTTCTACCATTCAGGACCCTGGAAAGATGAGTAACAGGAGAAGCGCTGATATTTACACATGGACACTCTGTTTGTAATTGTTTCATCTACCTTTTATGTTTTTGCTGCGATGGTGGATAACTCAATAAACCACTATACTTTCGTCAGAATATCATGACATTTTTCTTTTAAGAATAACGCACCTGGTTAAGTCTTGATGAGATATTTTTGAGCAATAACGATTTTTAACATTTGGCCTAGCCAGCCAGTTTTGATTTTTTGTGCTATTTTTGCGTGAATTTCCTTCTTCTTGCACACGGGGGAAGACAGAAGAGTTCCGCTAGATTGTGCAAGTATTCAGGAATTCCACTTCAAAATTTCAAGTCACAAAGATCTCACAAGAACCTACGAATGACGGAGACTAACAGGTGTTGTACGGATTGACAGCAAGCACTGGTAGTGCTGAAGAACAGACGTGCTAAAAATAGCCGTGCTGAAGTCCGGAGCCCAGCGTTGTAAAAGCAAAGGAACTACAAGCTGAGATTTCAAGGTAAGACAAATGGATTTGATAAATTCATATGCTAAATCAAGTCAGATAGACTTTGTAAGTTTGTACGGATCTAGCTTAGAAATATTATGGTCTAATTTATTTGCAGAATGCAGAACTGCGAATTTGAATTTAGATTCTAAGCTAATGTTTAGGAAAAAAGAAAAAGAGCAACTTAAAAATATTTTACATATGGTTTATGTATTTAACGAGTTTGTGACAGAGAAGTCCAAAAAAGACAGCGTAGAAAGAATTTCTAAGGAAACTAATGATGTTCCCAAGATTGACTGTAATGAGAAGAGTGAGGAAGATGTGACACACGTGTGTGTGGCCGCCCAAGGTGACATTGACGTGTCACATGATGAAAAACAAGATGGAGGAAGCGTAGGAGAGATGACAACTGACAAAGATGATCTACGAGGGACAGATGTACAAGGGCCACTAAAAATAGACGACTCAGAGGCCCAACTCCAACTTAAATCTAGGAAAATCCTGCTAAAATTATGCAAAATCATTCCTGCATATGATGACAAAATCCATGTGTGCAGAAATTCAGAGATATTTGAGAGTTTTGCTGATAAGTTTGATTTGACTAATGTGCAGAGAAATAATTTGTTTAAAATTTGGCTTCCGGTAATCTTCTCCAGAAGACTCTCACTAAAAATGCAGACTGATGAGTTCCACGAAAAGATGACTGATGTAGAAAGATTAAGAATTTTGATTTTCTGTGGATTGAAAGAAAATTATCCAGATCTTGATATTCTTCTAAAATTGAAGATTGGCCGGGAAGAATGTACGTTTACTTTTATGGCCATTTTTGAAAGGATTTATAAATTGGTCTGTACGAATTTGAATCAACAATCCATGATAAATTGTTTTGTAAACAAATTTAAATTCTTAAATCCTGTATCTCGTATAATTGCTACACAGAAAAATTCTTTATACGAATGCGCCCAATCCCTTGATTTTTCTAGAAAACACGAGAATCTTGAAAGGAAAACACATTTTACTAAGTTTTTGAAACCAGTCAGAATTCAATCTTATCAAAAGCCAAAATCAAAATCTTCAAATCTGATCCAAAATCAAATCTATGAAGTACGAAGAAAATTACATATTTGTTACAAACCGTATGAAAAGATTCAGGAGTCTATTAAAGAAATTTCTCTGAAAGATTTAAAATCTGAAGGCTTAGATCTGTCTCTAAAGATGGCGGAAACTGACAGACGGAAGCAGGTGAGTATCCCAGGGGGAGCTCAGCTGAACACTCCATTATCGCAGCAGCTCTTCAAAGAGTCCATAGGGTTAAAACTGACCTTACTAAATACAGCATTTCAGATAATCGACAGAGAGTTACATTTTGGGATAGGAATTGGCTAAAAATGTAATTATATTATATGATGAGTTATACAATGTATTATTTATTAATATGTAATTATTCTGTTTCAATATAATTCTGCAGTTACATATATTAATATAATATACAGTAAATACTGTAGCATATTTGTATAAGTAGAGATTATATTAACTGCATTTTTATATATATAGCGAAATAATTAAAATATACTCCAGTAAAAAATATTTAGAATTACAATTAAATACATTTATTAAGTATATACATATGTATAAGATATTTAAATTATTTTGTTTTGAAATAAATATGAAATTAACCTTTATCTTTCATTTCCCTTAGAATTTTACTTTCAAAGCGAGGATTGAACAAAAAATACCTCTTTCATGAATTTATGTCTTATTTACACAGGAAGCTATATTAACTGCATGATTTTTATATATATATTTAACACTAACAAAATAAATAATATATCTAACAACCTAAAAATGTGTGTACTACATGTAAATTTTCTTTCTGTAATAATCTAAAACGTGGTTTTATTTTCCTCCCACTGCATGGTGCATGACGTGACAGCTGTGAGTTAAGGAATATCATATAGCCTTGATTTTTAATTTTAGGAATTTTCCTCAGCCTTTACATTCAAATGGTTTCAGTAACAGGCTTGTACCGAAATAGTGTTGAAACATTCAACTCGGGTTTCTTGTAAATGGAGGAGTCCTTTCTATTAGGTTAAAACATACTGTTACATAATATTTGGGGAATATTCAAAGGAATATTAGAATACTAAATTTAATAGATTACAATGCGCATTGATTGATAATTAGGATACAATATTTTGGGTTAATATACATGTTTTTTATTCTTTGTATGTGAAATGTATTGTGAACGTCTATGTGAGTCACATGTGACAGGTGAGAGAACATATGAGCAGCTGCTGAGTGAATTTGACATGAGATGTGATGTAAGAGTGACCAGAGCGTGGAATGTGGAATGTGGAATGTGTATGCACAGTTTGACTGAGGCCTCATGATTTATGGTATGTCAGAAAAAAAAAAAAAACAACAACTTTGTGTTTAATAAATAATAAGATTCAGTTAAATTATTAGAATATTAAGATATATTTAAATATTATTATGCAACATATATTTCTTTGGTGATTATTATTTAATAAGTACAATAATACATCAATATGATTTTTCAAGGAAACCTACATTTAGAACATTTTTTCCTAATGATAATTTTTTCATATTTCAGTGTTTTTTATATTTACATAGATGAGTATACATCTTCAAACAAATATATGGCACAAGTTGATATGACAGTTATAAAAATAATTATTTTTCATTTGGGTTTTTTACAAATTAATTTTTTCATAAAATAATATTTTTTGATATTAAGGGAGAAATGTGTTTTTGATCCTGATCACATCATCACATTTCATCAATACCTCTTCTTCACACATTTTAATAAAGAAGAAATATTAATAAGGTATTATTGGGTACAATAACAATAAATATTATAAATATCATTTTTTTTCTCTTATGAAGGGTATTATATGCAAAGTTGCATAATTTCAATATTTTGGTGATCCAAGGTTATGACAACATCTACATGAGGAAAATATTAAGGGAATGTATTACTGAGACATAACCTCAGCATTTGTCATCAACATATAAAGGCCTTATTTTTATTTTTTATTCTCATTTTTATTTTTCATTTTTTTTCCACTTTTCTTTCAATTTTTATTTTTCATTCTTATTTTTCATCAAGGAAAAATCAATATTTAATAGAGTAATGTCTACAAGCATATTGCTTTATCAAATATAGTGATCATATGGTTTCATTATATAAGAAAATTTCAATTCTGAGTTAAATACAACAATTCTTTCACTCATTCATTTATTCATATATATACTTATTTTGGTTCATGGCTATACATGCTTACATATTATTGGTCTACTGAACATAATTTAATAAAGTTTTAATACTAAATATCAGCACTTGTTACATAAAAGACATACTGACATCTATGGGTTCAAAAAGAAATTACACCTATGACATAAAAATGTCCAATCACATGAAGAATATGGTTAATAATATACTATCATTTATTATTATTATTATTTTATTTTTCCAAATATAAACTCCATTTTAATATCATTTAATAATTATATGAATATTATTGATTGCTATGGTACGCTGTGATATTATAAGTTAGGGAAATTACCAGATTTGGTATAGAATAGGGAATGAAGACTTCAATCAAGATACTAAAGACGTTAATAAAGATTTTATATTTTTCTAAATTCAATTGATTCTTAAAAGTTACAAGAAGAAAAGCCGTTATCCAGAAGTTCCACAAGGTAACAATGCTATGATTTCTGAGTAATAATAGACTGTGTCAAATACAATTCATGTCACAACTACAGCATCCATCACTGACAACTGAGTACAGTATCAAAGATGAACTGTGTTATTACGTTCCAGTGGTTTCCTATCACCTATAAGACTTCCATGAAAGCTGGTGAACACTCAGGTAATTGTCAGGACGCTACAACCCTGACATATGTCCTGTGTACTAAGGACTGGTTATGGTGCTATGTTTGGCAAGGAAGAGTCAATGTAACCCTTGCTGTGCTGACCAAAGACGTCACACCTGTCCCAAGACCAGCGCGGACAATATGGAAGGATTCCAGATGATTTCCAAGGCGAGCCGATGTAAGTCCAGGTCTATAAAGGTGACACTGCACAGATATTAAAGCTACATTTCATCTATGGACTTTGTTTTCTTATCAACATTTGAATTTATGGACTTTGATTGACACATGACACACAGTCTCTACATATCTACATGCTATCATCTATTTCAAAAGACTTATAATAAAGATTGTTTTAAAAGAAGAAGACATCAATATGAAGACCAGATGACATCAGACCTGAGATGCTTCAAGTAGATATAGGGAAGTATATATATATATATTTTATATGAATATTGGTCACGGCTTACCATAACATGAATTTATATATCATTATATTATTGAGAACATATAACATTATTATTGATATTATTTATTACATCATTTTGCCAAAGAAGAAAGAAGATTTTATTAATATTTTAATTTGAGGGTTCCAATCAATGTCTGTCACCCTCAAAAGGGGGAATTGTTAAATATTAATTATTCTTATTTTTATTCTGTACTGAGCACATTGCTTCTTGCTGACACTATGAAAAGCTATTTCTGTGTATGTAGCTCAGAGTATACGTTAACTCCATATACAGAAGACACGTGATCTGTAGAAACCATATATAAATGTCTCTTAGGAGGGGGTGGGGGGCTTTTTGTCACGTGGGACGGTCACCTCCCTTCCTTCACCATCATTCTCCATGGACATGAGACAAGACACGAGGAACAACAGCTGTTAGCTACTCCATGCCATGATGACTTCAGACTTTCACACAGACAGATGACTTCTACCATTCAGGACCCTGGAAAGATGAGTAACAGGAGAAGCGCTGATATTTACACATGGACACTCTGTTTGTAATTGTTTCATCTACCTTTTATGTTTTTGCTGCGATGGTGGATAACTCAATAAACCACTATACTTTCGTCAGAATATCATGACATTTTTCTTTTAAGAATAACGCACCTGGTTAAGTCTTGATGAGATATTTTTGAGCAATAACGATTTTTAACAATACCCTACACTCTACACCCTACACTCTATACCCTACACTCTAATCCCTACACTCTACACTCTATACCCTACACTCTACACTCTTTACCCTGCACTCTATACCCTACACTCTATACCCTACACTCTACACTCTATACCCTACACTCTACACTCTATACCATGCACTCTATACCCTACACTCTATACCCTACACTCTATACCCTACACTCTATACCCTACACTCTACACTATATACCCTACACTCTATACCCTACACTCTATACCCTACACTCTACACTCTATACCCTACACTCTATACCCTACACTCTTTGCCCTACACTCTATACCCTACACTCTATACCCTACACTCTATACCCCACACTCTATACCATACACTCTATACCCTACACTAAACACTCTATACCCTACACTCTACACCCTACACTCTATACCCTACACTCTATACCCTACACTCTATACCCTACACTCTACACTCTATACCCTACACTCTATACCCTACACTCTATGCCCTACACTCTATATCCTACACTCTACACCCTACACTCTATACCCTACACTCTATACCATACACTCTATACCCTACACTAAACACTCTATACCCTACACTCTACACCCTACACTCTATACCCTACACTCTATACCCTACACTCTATACCCTACACTCTACACTCTATACCCTACACTTTATACCCTACACTCTATACCCTACGATCTAATCCCTACACTCTACACTCTATACCCTACACTCTATACCCTACACTCTACACTCTATACCTTACACTCTACACTCTATTCCCTACACTCTATACCCTACACTCTATACCCTACACTCTATACCCTACACTCTATACCCAACACTCTACACCCTACACTCTATACCATACACTCTATACCCTACACTCTACACTCTATACCCTACACTCTAAACTCTATACCCTACACTCTATACCCTACACTCTATACCCTACACTCTATACCCTACACTCTACACTCTATACCCTACACTCTACACTCTATACCCTACACTCTATACCCTACACTTTATACCCTACACTCTATACCCTACACTCTATACCCTACACTCTACACTCTATACCCTACACTCTATACCCTACACTCTACACTCTATACCCTACACTCTATACCCTACACTCTATGCCCTACACTCTATACCCTACACTCTATACCCTACACTCTATACCCTACACTCTACACTCTATACCCTACACTCTATACCCTACACTCTATACCCTACACTCTACACTCTATACCCTGCACTCTATACCCTACACTCTATACCCTACACTCTATACCCTACACTCTACACTCTATACCCTACACTCTATACCCTACACTCTACACTCTATACCCTACACTCTATACCATACAATCTATACCCTACACTCTATACCCTACACTCTACACTCTATACCCTACACTCTATACCCTACACTCTACACTCTGTACCCTACACTCTATACCCTACACTCTAATCCCTACACTCTACACTCTATACCCTACACTCTATACCCTACACTCTATATCCTACACTCTACACTCTATACCCTACACTCTATATCCTACACTCTACACTCTATACCCTACACTCTATGCCATACACTCTATACCCTACACTCTATACCATACACTCTATACCCTACACTCTATACCCTACACTCTACACCCTACACTCTATACCTTACACTCTATACCCTACACTCTATACCCTACAATCTAAACTCTACACCCTACACTCTACACTCTATACCCTACACTCTATAATATACACTCTATACCCTACACTCTATACCCTACACTCTATACCCTACACTCTACACTCTATACCCTACACTCTATAACATACACTCTATACCCTACACTCTATACCCTACACTCTACACTCTATACCCTACACTCTATACCATACAATCTATACCCTACACTCTATACCCTACACTCTACACTCTATACCCTACACTCTATACCCTACACTCTACACTCTGTACCCTACACTCTATACCCTACACTCTAATCCCTACACTTTACACTCTATACCCTACACTCTATACCCTACACTCTATACCCTACACTCTACACTCTATACCCTACACTCTATATCCTACACTCTACACTCTATACCCTACACTCTATGCCATACACTCTATACCCTACACTCTATACCATACACTCTATACCCTACACTCTATACCCTACACTCTACACCCTACACTCTATACCTTACACTCTATACCCTACACTATATACCCTACAATCTAAACTCTACACCCTACACTCTACACTCTATACCCTACACTCTATAATATACACTCTATACCCTACACTTTATACCCTACACTCTATACCCTACACTCTACACTCTATACCCTACACTCTATAACATACACTCTATACCCTACACTCTATACCCTACACTCTACACTCTATACCCTACACTCTATACCATACAATCTATACCCTACACTCTATACCATACACTCTATACCATACACTCTACACTCTATACCCTACACTCTATACCATACACTCTACACCATATACTCTATAGCATACACTCTATACCCTACACTCTACACTCTATACCCTACACTCTATACCCAACACTCTATACCCTACACTATACACTCGTTACCCTACACTCTACACTTTATACCCTACACTCTATACCCTACACTCTATACCCTACACTCTATACCCTACACTCTACACTCTATACACTACACTCTATAGCCTACACTCTACAATCTATACCCTACACTCTATACCCTACACTCTATAGCCTACAGTCTATACCCTACACTCTATACCCTACACTCTACACTCTATACCTTACACTCTACACTCTATTCCCTACACTCTATACACTACACTCTATACCCTACACTTTATACCCTACACTCTATACCCTACACTCTACACCCTACACTCTATACCCCACACTCTATACCATACACTCTATACCCTACAGTCTACACTCTATACCCTACACTCTACACCCTACACTCTATACTCTACACTCTAATCCCTACACTCTACACTCTATACCCTACACTCTATACCCTACACTCTACACTCTATACCTTACACTCTACACTCTATTCCCTACACTCTATACCCTACACTCTATACCCTACACTCTATACCCTACACTCTACACTATATACCCTACACTCTATACCATACACTCTATACCCTACACTCTACACTCTATACCCTACACTCTTTGCCCTACAACCTATACCCTACACTCTATACCCTACACTCTATACCCTACACTCTATACCATACACTCTATACCCTACACTCTACACTCTATACCCTACTGTTGTGAATTCTGTGGCTGAATTCACTCCTGTGGTCACAAGTGGTACTGCAGCTTCTGAGCTTCCTCCCTCAGGTGTTCTGGTGAGCTCGTTAACTGCTTCATTACTTAACTCCGCCTGATGCTGCTATCCTTGCTCCTTGTCAATGTTTCAGTGTTGGATCTGAGCTTCTCCTGATTGTTCCTGTGACCTGCTGCTCTGTATAGCTAAGTGCTTTTTGTTTTTTTTGTTGCTTTTTTTCTGTCCAGCTTGTCTTTTGTTTTGCTGGAAGCTCTGAGACGCAAAGGGTGTACTGCCGTGCCGTTAGTTCGGCACGGTGGGTTTTTTTTGCCCCCTTTGCGTGGTTTTGCTTTAGGGTTTTTTGTAGACTGCAAAGTTCGCTTTACTGTCCTCGCTCTGTCCTAGAATATCGGGCCCCACTTTGCTGAATCTATTTCATCCCTACGTTTTGTCGTTTCATCTTACTCACAGTCATTATATGTGGGGGGCTGCCTTTTCCTTTGGGGAATTTCTCTGGGGCAAGTCAGGCCTATTTTTCTATCTTCAGGCTAGCTAGTTTCTTAGGCTGTGCCGAGTTGCCTAGGTAGTTGTTAGGCGCTATCCACAGCCGCTTTTAGTTGTGTTTAGGATAGGATCAGGTGTGCAGTCTACAGAGTTTCCACGTCTCAGAGCTCGTTCTTGTATTTTTGGGTATTTGTCAGATCACTGTGTGCGCTCTGATTGCTAAGCACACTGTGTTTCTGGATTGCCTTCATAACACCTGTCATTAGCAAACATAACACCCTACACTCTACACCCTACACTCTATACCCTACACTCTATGCCCTACACTCTATACCCTACACTCTACACCCTACACTCTATACCCTACACTCTATACCATACACTCTATACCCTACACTCTACACTCTATACCCTACACTCTACACCCTACACTCTATACCCTACACTCTAATCCCTACACTCTACACTCTATACCCTACACTCTATACCCTACACTCTACACTCTCTACCCTACACTCTCTACCCTACACTCTACACTCTATACCCTACACTCTATGCCCTACACTCTATACCCTACACTCTACACCCTACACTCTATACCCTACACTCTAATCCCTACACTCTACACTCTATACCCTACACTCTACACTCTTTACCCTGCACTCTATACCCTACACTCTATACCCTACACTCTACACTCTATACCCTACACTCTACACTCTATACCCTGCACTCTATACCCTACACTCTATACCCTACACTCTATACCCTACACTCTATACCCTACACTCTACACTATATACCCTACACTCTATACCCTACACTCTATACCCTACACTCTACACTCTATACCCTACACTCTATACCCTACACTCTTTGCCCTACACTCTATACCCTACACTCTATACCCTACACTCTATACCCCACACTCTATACCATACACTCTATACCCTACACTAAACACTCTATACCCTACACTCTACACCCTACACTCTATACCCTACACTCTATACCCTACACTCTATACCCTACACTCTACACTCTATACCCTACACTCTATACCCTACACTCTATGCCCTACACTCTATATCCTACACTCTACACCCTACACTCTATACCCTACACTCTATACCATACACTCTATACCCTACACTAAACACTCTATACCCTACACTCTACACCCTACACTCTATACCCTACACTCTATACCCTACACTCTATACCCTACACTCTACACTCTATACCCTACACTTTATACCCTACACTCTATACCCTACGATCTAATCCCTACACTCTACACTCTATATCCTACACTCTATACCCTACACTCTACACTCTATACCTTACACTCTACACTCTATTCCCTACACTCTATACCCTACACTCTATACCCTACACTCTATACCCTACACTCTATACCCAACACTCTACACCCTACACTCTATACCATACACTCTATACCCTACACTCTACACTTTATACCCTACACTCTACAGTCTATACCCTACACTCTATACCCTACACTTTATACCCTACACTCTATACCCTACACTCTATACCTTACACTCTACACTCTATTCCCTACACTCTATACCCTACACTCTAAACTCTATACCCTACACTCTATACCCTACACTCTATACCCTACACTCTATACCCTACACTCTATACCCTACACTCTACACTCTATACCCTACACTCTACACTCTATACCCTACACTCTATACCCTACACTTTATACCCTACACTCTATACCCTACACTCTATACCCTACACTCTACACTCTATACCCTACACTCTATACCCTACACTCTACACTCTATACCCTACACTCTATACCCTACACTCTATGCCCTACACTCTATACCCTACACTCTATACCCTACACTCTATACCCTACACTCTACACTCTATACCCTACACTCTATACCCTACACTCTATACCCTACACTCTACACTCTATACCCTACACTCTATACCCTACACTCTATACCCTACACTCTATACCCTACACTCTACACTCTATACCCTACACTCTATACCCTACACTCTACACTCTATACCCTACACTCTATACCCTACACTCTTATCCCTACACTCTACACTCTATACCCTACACTCTATACCCTACACTCTATACCCTACACTCTACACTCTATACCCTACACTCTATATCCTACACTCTACACTCTATACCCTATACTCTATACCATACAATCTATACCCTACACTCTATACCATACACTCTATACAATACACTCTATACCCTACACTCTATACCCTACACTCTACACCCTACACTCTATACATTACACTCTATACCCTACACTCTATACCCTACAATCTAATATCTATAGCCTACACTCTACGCTCTATACCCTACACTCTATAACATACACTCTATACCCTACACTCTATACCCTACACTCTATACCATACACTCTACACTCTATACCCTACACTCTATACCATACACTCTACACCATATACTCTATAGCATACACTCTATACCCTACACTCTACACTCTATACCCTACACTCTATACCCTACACTCTATACAATACACTATACACTATATACCCTACACTCTACACTTTATACCCTACACTCTATACCCTACACTCTATACCCTACACTCTATACCCTACACTCTACACTCTATACACTACACTCTATAGCCTACACTCTACAATCTATACCCTTCACTCTATACCCTACACTCTATAGCCTACAGTCTATACCCTACACTCTATACCCTACACTCTACACTCTATACCTTACACTCTACACTCTATTCCCTACACTCTATACCCTACACTCTATACCCTACACTTTATACCCTACACTCTATACCCTACACTCTACACCCTGCACTCTATACCCCACAGTCTATACCATACACTCTATACCCTACACTCTACACTCTATACCCTACACTCTACACCCTACACTCTATACCCTACACTCTAATCCCTACACTCTACACTCTATACCCTACACTCTATACCCTACACTCTACACTCTATACCTTACACTCTACACTCTATTCCCTACACTCTATACCCTACACTCTATATCCTACACTCTACACTCTATACCCTACACTCTATACCATACAATCTATACCCTACACTCTATACCATACACTCTATACAATACACTCTATACCCTACACTCTATACCCTACACTCTACACCCTACACTCTATACATTACACTCTATACCCTACACTCTATACCCTACAATCTAAACTCTATACCCTACACTCTACACTCTATACCCTACACTCTATAACATACACTCTATACCCTACACTCTATACCCTACACTCTATACCATACACTCTACACTCTATACCCTACACTCTATACCATACACTCTACACCATATACTCTATAGCATACACTCTATACCCTACACTCTACACTCTATACCCTACACTCTATACCCTACACTCTATACAATACACTATACACTATATACCCTACACTCTACACTTTATACTCTACACTTTATACCCTACACTCTATACCCTACACTCTACACTCTATACACTACACTCTATAGCCTACACTCTACAATCTATACCCTTCACTCTATACCCTACACTCTATACCCTACAGTCTATACCCTACACTCTATACCCTACACTCTACACTCTATACCTTACACTCTACACTCTATACCCTACACTCTATACCCTACACTCTATACCCTACACTTTATACCCTACACTCTATACCCTACACTCTACACCGTACACTCTATACACCACACTCTATACCATACACTCTATACCCTACACTCTACACTCTATACCCTACACTCTACACCCTACACTCTATACCCTACACTCTAATCACTACACTCTACACTCTATACCCTACACTCTATACCCTACACTCTACACTCTATACCTTACAATCTACACTCTATTCCCTACACTCTATACCCTACACTCTATTCCCTACACTCTATACCCTACACTCTACACTATATACCCTACACTCTATACCATACACTCTATACCCTACACTCTACACTCTATACCCTACACTCTATACCCTACACTCTTTGCCCTACACTCTATACCCTACACTCTATACCCTAAACTCTATACCCTACACTCTATACCATCACTCTATACCCTACACTCTACACTCTATACCCTACACTCTACACCCTACACTCTATACCCTACACTCTATGCCCTACACTCTATACCCTACACTCTACACCCTACATTCTATACCCTACACTCTACACCCTACACTCTATACCCTACACTCTATACCATACACTCTATACCCTACACTCTACACTCTATACCCTACACTCTACACCCTACACTCTATACCCTACACTCTAATCCCTACACTCTACACTCTATACCCTACACTCTATACCCTACACTCTACACTCTATACCCTACACTCTATACCCTACACTCTATACCCTACACTCTATACCCTACACTCTATACCCTACACTCTACACTCTATACCCTACACTCTATGCCCTACACTCTATACCCTACACTCTACACCCTACACTCTATACCCTACACTCTATACCATACACTCTATACCCTGCACTCTACACTCTATACCCTACACTCTACACCCTACACTCTATACCTTACACTCTAATCCCTACACTCTACACTCTATACCCTACACTCTACACTCTTTACCCAACACTCTATACCCTACACTCTATACCCTACACTCTATACCCTACACTCTACACTCTATACCCTAGGGACTCTATACTCTATACCCGGCACTCTATACCCGGCACTCTATACCCTACACTCTATACCCTACACTCTATACCCTACACTCTACACTATATACCCTACACTCTATACCCTACACTCTATACCCTACACTCTACACTCTATACCCTACACTCTATACCCTACACTCTTTGCCCTACACTCTATACCCTACACTCTATACCCTACACTCTATACCCCACATTCTATACCATACACTCCATACCCAACACCCTACACTCTATACCCTACACTCTATACCCTACACTCTATGCCCTACACTCTATACCCTACACTCTACACTCTACACTTTATACCCTACACTCTATACCATACACTCTATACCCTACACTCTACACTCTATACCCTACACTCTACACCCTACACTCTAGACCCTACACTCTAATCCCTACACTCTACACTCTATACCCTACACTCTATACCCTACACTCTACACTCTCTACCTTACACTCTCTACCCTACACTCTATACCCTACACTCTATACCCTACACTCTACACTCTATACCCTACACTCTACACTCTATACCCTACACCCTACACTCTATACCCGGCACTCTATACCCTACACTCTATACCCTACACTCTATACCCTACACTCTACACTATATACCCTACACTCTATACCCTACACTCTATACCCTACACTCTACACTCTATACCCTACACTCTATACCCTACACTCTTTGCCCTACACTCTATACCCTACACTCTATACCCTACACTCTATACCCCACATTCTATACCATACACTCCATACCCAACACCCTACACTCTATACCCTACACTCTATACCCTACACTCTATGCCCTACACTCTATACCCTACACTCTACACCCTACACTCTATACCCTACACTCTATACCATACACTCTATACCCTACACTCTACACTCTATACCCTACACTCTACACCCTACACTCTAGACCCTACAATCTAATCCCTACACTCTACACTCTATACCCTACACTCTATACCCTACACTCTACACTCTCTACCTTACACTCTCTACCCTACACTCTATACCCTACACTCTATACCCTACACTCTACACTATATACCCTACACTCTACACTCTATACCCTACACTCTATACCCTACACTCTACACCCTACACTCTATACCCTACACTCTATACCCTACACTCTCCACTCTATACCCTACACTCTATACCCTACACTCTATACCCTACACTCTACACTCTATACCCTACACTCTATACCCTACACACTATGCCCTACACTCTATACCCTACACTCTACACCCTACACTCTATACCATACACTCTATACCGTACACTCTATACCCTACACTCTATACCCTACACTCTACACCCTACACTCTATACCTTACACAATACACTCTATACCCTACACTCTATACCCTACACTCTATGCCCTACACTCTATACCCTACACTCTATACCATACACTCTATACCCTACACTCTATACCGTACACTCTATACCCTACACTCTATACCCTACACTCTATACCCTACACTCTACACCCTACACTCTATACCTTACACTCTATACCCTACACTCTATACCCTACACTCTAAACTCTATACCCTACACTCTACACTCTATACCCTAGGGACTCTATACTCTATACCCGGCACTCTATACCCGGCACTCTATACCCTACACTCTATACCCTACACTCTATACCCTACACTCTACACTATATACCCTACACTCTATACCCTACACTCTATACCCTACACTCTACACTCTATACCCTACACTCTATACCCTACACTCTTTGCCCTACACTCTATACCCTACACTCTATACCCTACACTCTATACCCCACATTCTATACCATACACTCCATACCCAACACCCTACACTCTATACCCTACACTCTATACCCTACACTCTATGCCCTACACTCTATACCCTACACTCTACACCCTACACTCTATACCCTACACTCTATACCATACACTCTATACCCTACACTCTACACTCTATACCCTACACTCTACACCCTACACTCTAGACCCTACACTCTAATCCCTACACTCTACACTCTATACCCTACACTCTATACCCTACACTCTACACTCTCTACCTTACACTCTCTACCCTACACTCTATACCCTACACTCTATACCCTACACTCTACACTCTATACCCTACACTCTACACTCTATACCCTACACCCTACACTCTATACCCGGCACTCTATACCCTACACTCTATACCCTACACTCTATACCCTACACTCTACACTATATACCCTACACTCTATACCCTACACTCTATACCCTACACTCTACACTCTATACCCTACACTCTATACCCTACACTCTTTGCCCTACACTCTATACCCTACACTCTATACCCTACACTCTATACCCCACATTCTATACCATACACTCCATACCCAACACCCTACACTCTATACCCTACACTCTATACCCTACACTCTATGCCCTACACTCTATACCCTACACTCTACACCCTACACTCTATACCCTACACTCTATACCATACACTCTATACCCTACACTCTACACTCTATACCCTACACTCTACACCCTACACTCTAGACCCTACACTCTAATCCCTACACTCTACACTCTATACCCTACACTCTATACCCTACACTCTACACTCTCTACCTTACACTCTCTACCCTACACTCTATACCCTACACTCTATACCCTACACTCTACACTCTATACCCTACACTCTACACTCTATACCCTACACTCTATACCCTACACTCTACACCCTACACTCTATACCCTACACTCTATACCCTACACTCTCCACTCTATACCCTACACTCTATACCCTACACTCTATACCCTACACTCTACACTCTATACCCTACACTCTATACCCTACACACTATGCCCTACACTCTATACCCTTCACTCTACACCCTACACTCTATACCATACACTCTATACCGTACACTCTATACCCTACACTCTATACCCTACACTCTACACCCTACACTCTATACCTTACACAATACACTCTATACCCTACACTCTATACCCTACACTCTATGCCCTACACTCTATACCCTACACTCTATACCATACACTCTATACCCTACACTCTATACCGTACACTCTATACCCTACACTCTATACCCTACACTCTATACCCTACACTCTACACCCTACACTCTATACCTTACACTCTATACCCTACACTCTATACCCTACACTCTAAACTCTATACCCTACACTCTACACTCTATACCCTACACTCTATACCCTACACTCTATACCCTACACTCTACACTCTACACCCTACACTCTATACCCTACACTCTATACCCTACACTCTACACTCTATACCCTACACTCTATACCCTACACTCTATACCCTACACTCTACACTCTATACCCTACACTCTATACCCTACACTCTATACCCTACACTCTACACTCTACACCCTACACTCTATACCCTACACTCTATACCCTACACTCTACACTCTATACCCTACACTCTATACCCTACACTCTATACCCTACACTCTACACTCTATACCCTACACTCTATACCCTACACTCTATGCCCTACACTCTATACCCTACACTCTATACCCTACACTCTATACCCTACACTCTACACTCTATACCCTACACTCTATTCCCTACACTCTATACCCTACACTCTACACTCTATACCCTACACTCTATACCCTACACTCTATACCCTACACTCTACACTCTATACCCTACACTCTATACCCTACACTCTATGCCCTACACTCTATACCCTACACTTTACACCCTACATTCTATACCCTACACTCTACACCCTACACTCTATACCCTACACTCTATACCATACACTCTATACCCTACACTCTACACTCTATACCCTACACTCTACACCCTACACTCTATACCCTACACTCTAATCCCTACACTCTACACTCTATACCCTACACTCTATACCCTACACTCTACACTCTCTACCCTACACTCTCTACCCTACACTCTATACCCTACACTCTACACTCTATACCCTACACTCTACACTCTATACCCTACACTCTATACCCTACACTCTATACCCTACACTCTATACCCTAAACTCTACACTCTATACCCTACACTCTATGCCCTACACTCTATACCCTACACTCTACACCCTACACTCTATACCCTACACTCTATACCATACACTCTATACCCTGCACTCTACACTCTATACCCTACACTCTACACCCTACACTCTATACCTTACACTCTAATCCCTACACTCTACACTCTATACCCTACACTCTACACTCTTTACCCAACACTCTATACCCTACACTCTATACCCTACACTCTATACCCTACACTCTACACTCTATACCCTACACTCTACACTCTATACCCTGCACTCTATACCCTACACTCTATACCCTACACTCTATACCCTACACTCTACACTATATACCCTACACTCTATACCCTACACTCTATACCCTACACTCTACACTCTATACCCTACACTCTATACCCTACACTCTTTGCCCTACACTCTATACCCTACACTCTATACCCTACACTCTATACCCCACACTCTATACCATACACTCCATACCCAACACTCTACACTCTATACCCTACACTCTATACCCTACACTCTATGCCCTACACTCTATACCCTACACTCTACACCCTACACTCTATACCCTACACTCTATACCATACACTCTATACCCTACACTCTACACGCTATACCCTACACTCTACACCCTACACTCTAGACCCTACACTCTAATCCCTACACTCTACACTCTATACCCTACACTCTATACCCTACACTCTACACTCTCTACCTTACACTCTCTACCCTACACTCTATACCCTACACTCTATACCCTACACTCTACACTCTATACCCTACACTCTACACTCTATACCCTACACTCTATACCCTACACTCTACACCCTACACTCTATACCCTACACTCTATACCCTACACTCTCCACTCTATACCCTACACTCTATACCCTACACTCTATACCCTACACTCTACACTCTATACCCTACACTCTATACCCTACACACTATGCCCTACACTCTATACCCTACACTCTACACCCTACACTCTATACCGTTCACTCTATACCCTACACTCTATACCCTACACTCTATACCCTACACTCTACACCCTACACTCTATACCTTACACTCTATACCCTACACTCTATACCCTACACTCTAAACTCTATACCCTACACTGTACACTCTATACCCTACACTCTATACCCTACACTCTATACCCTACACTCTACACTCTACACCCTACACTCTATACCCTACACTCTATACCCTACACTCTACACTCTATACCCTACACTCTATACCCTACACTCTATACCCTACACTCTACACTCTATACCCTACACTCTATACCCTACACTCTATACCCTACACTCTACACTCTACACCCTACACTCTATACCCTACACTCTATACCCTACACTCTACACTCTATACCCTACACTCTATACCCTACACTCTATACCCTACACTCTACACTCTATACCCTACACTCTATACCCTACACTCTATGCCCTACACTCTATACCCTACACTCTATACCCTACACTCTATACCCTACACTCTACACTCTATACCCTACACTCTATTCCCTACACTCTATACCGTACACTCTACACTCTATACCCTACACTCTATACCCTACACTCTATACCCTACACTATACACTCTATACCCTACACTCTATACCCTACACTCTATGCCCTACACTCTATACCCTACACTCTATACCCTACACTCTATACCCTACACTCTACACTCTATACCCTACACTCTATACCCTACACTCTATACCCTACACTCTACACTCTATACCCTACACTCTATGCCCTACACTCTATACCCTACACTCTATACCCTACACTCTACACTCTATACCCTACACTCTATACCCTACACTCTATACCCTACACTCTAAACTCTATACCCTACACTCTATACCCTACACTCTATGCCCTACACTCTATACCCTACACTCTATACCCTACACTCTATACCCTACACTCTATACCCTACACTCTACACTCTATACCCTACACTCTATACCCTACACTCTATACCCTACACTCTAATCCCTACACTCTACACTCTATACCCTGCACTCTATACCCTACACTCTATACCCTACACTCTATACCCTACACTCTACACTCTATACCCTACACTCTATAACATACACTCTATACCCTACACTCTATACCCTACACTCTACACTCTATACCCTACACTCTATACCATACAATCTATACCCTACACTCTATACCCTACACTCTACACTCTATACCCTACACTCTATACCCTACACTCTACACTCTGTACCCTACACTCTATACCCTACACTCTAATCCCTACACTCTACACTCTATACCCTACACTCTATACCCTACACTCTATATCCTACACTCTACACTCTATACCCTACACTCTATATCCTACACTCTACACTCTATACCCTACACTCTATGCCATACACTCTATACCCTACACTCTATACCATACACTCTATACCCTACACTCTATACCCTACACTCTACACCCTACACTCTATACCTTACACTCTATACCCTACACTCTATACCCTACAATCTAAACTCTACACCCTACACTCTACACTCTATACCCTACACTCTATAATATACACTCTATACCCTACACTCTATACCCTACATTCTATACCCTACACTCTACACTCTATACCCTACACTCTATAACATACACTCTATACCCTACACTCTATACCCTACACTCTACACTCTATACCCTACACTCTATACCATACAATCTATACCCTACACTCTATACCCTACACTCTACACTCTATACCCTACACTCTATACCCTACACTCTACACTCTGTACCCTACACTCTATACCCTACACTCTAATCCCTACACTCTACACTCTATACCCTACACTCTATACCCTACACTCTATACCCTACACTCTACACTCTATACCCTACACTCTATATCCTACACTCTACACTCTATACCCTACACTCTATGCCATACACTCTATACCCTACACTCTATACCATACACTCTATACCCTACACTCTATACCCTACACTCTACACCCTACACTCTATACCTTACACTCTATACCCTACACTATATACCCTACAATCTAAACTCTACACCCTACACTCTACACTCTATACCCTACACTCTATAATATACACTCTATACCCTACACTTTATACCCTACACTCTATACCCTACACTCTACACTCTATACCCTACACTCTATAACATACACTCTATACCCTACACTCTATACCCTACACTCTACACTCTATACCCTACACTCTATACCATACAATCTATACCCTACACTCTATACCATACACTCTATACCATACACTCTACACTCTATACCCTACACTCTATACCATACACTCTACACCATATACTCTATAGCATACACTCTATACCCTACACTCTACACTCTATACCCTACACTCTATACCCAACACTCTATACCCTACACTATACACTCGTTACCCTACACTCTACACTTTATACCCTACACTCTATACCCTACACTCTATACCCTACACTCTATACCCTACACTCTACACTCTATACACTACACTCTATAGCCTACACTCTACAATCTATACCCTACACTCTATACCCTACACTCTATAGCCTACAGTCTATACCCTACACTCTATACCCTACACTCTACACTCTATACCTTACACTCTACACTCTATTCCCTACACTCTATACCCTACACTCTATACCCTACACTTTATACCCTACACTCTATACCCTACACTCTACACCCTACACTCTATACCCCACACTCTATACCATACACTCTATACCCTACAGTCTACACTCTATACCCTACACTCTACACCCTACACTCTATACTCTACACTCTAATCCCTACACTCTACACTCTATACCCTACACTCTATACCCTACACTCTACACTCTATACCTTACACTCTACACTCTATTCCCTACACTCTATACCCTACACTCTATACCCTACACTCTATACCCTACACTCTACACTATATACCCTACACTCTATACCATACACTCTATACCCTACACTCTACACTCTATACCCTACACTCTTTGCCCTACAACCTATACCCTACACTCTATACCCTACACTCTATACCCTACACTCTATACCATACACTCTATACCCTACACTCTACACTCTATACCCTACTGTTGTGAATTCTGTGGCTGAATTCACTCCTGTGGTCACAAGTGGTACTGCAGCTTCTGAGCTTCCTCCCTCAGGTGTTCTGGTGAGCTCGTTAACTGCTTCATTACTTAACTCCGCCTGATGCTGCTATCCTTGCTCCTTGTCAATGTTTCAGTGTTGGATCTGAGCTTCTCCTGATTGTTCCTGTGACCTGCTGCTCTGTATAGCTAAGTGCTTTTTGTTTTTTTTGTTGCTTTTTTTCTGTCCAGCTTGTCTTTTGTTTTGCTGGAAGCTCTGAGACGCAAAGGGTGTACTGCCGTGCCGTTAGTTCGGCACGGTGGGTTTTTTTTGCCCCCTTTGCGTGGTTTTGCTTTAGGGTTTTTTGTAGACTGCAAAGTTCGCTTTACTGTCCTCGCTCTGTCCTAGAATATCGGGCCCCACTTTGCTGAATCTATTTCATCCCTACGTTTTGTCGTTTCATCTTACTCACAGTCATTATATGTGGGGGGCTGCCTTTTCCTTTGGGGAATTTCTCTGGGGCAAGTCAGGCCTATTTTTCTATCTTCAGGCTAGCTAGTTTCTTAGGCTGTGCCGAGTTGCCTAGGTAGTTGTTAGGCGCTATCCACAGCCGCTTTTAGTTGTGTTTAGGATAGGATCAGGTGTGCAGTCTACAGAGTTTCCACGTCTCAGAGCTCGTTCTTGTATTTTTGGGTATTTGTCAGATCACTGTGTGCGCTCTGATTGCTAAGCACACTGTGTTTCTGGATTGCCTTCATAACACCTGTCATTAGCAAACATAACACCCTACACTCTACACCCTACACTCTATACCCTACACTCTATGCCCTACACTCTATACCCTACACTCTACACCCTACACTCTATACCCTACACTCTATACCATACACTCTATACCCTACACTCTACACTCTATACCCTACACTCTACACCCTACACTCTATACCCTACACTCTAATCCCTACACTCTACACTCTATACCCTACACTCTATACCCTACACTCTACACTCTCTACCCTACACTCTCTACCCTACACTCTACACTCTATACCCTACACTCTATGCCCTACACTCTATACCCTACACTCTACACCCTACACTCTATACCCTACACTCTAATCCCTACACTCTACACTCTATACCCTACACTCTACACTCTTTACCCTGCACTCTATACCCTACACTCTATACCCTACACTCTACACTCTATACCCTACACTCTACACTCTATACCCTGCACTCTATACCCTACACTCTATACCCTACACTCTATACCCTACACTCTATACCCTACACTCTACACTATATACCCTACACTCTATACCCTACACTCTATACCCTACACTCTACACTCTATACCCTACACTCTATACCCTACACTCTTTGCCCTACACTCTATACCCTACACTCTATACCCTACACTCTATACCCCACACTCTATACCATACACTCTATACCCTACACTAAACACTCTATACCCTACACTCTACACCCTACACTCTATACCCTACACTCTATACCCTACACTCTATACCCTACACTCTACACTCTATACCCTACACTCTATACCCTACACTCTATGCCCTACACTCTATATCCTACACTCTACACCCTACACTCTATACCCTACACTCTATACCATACACTCTATACCCTACACTAAACACTCTATACCCTACACTCTACACCCTACACTCTATACCCTACACTCTATACCCTACACTCTATACCCTACACTCTACACTCTATACCCTACACTTTATACCCTACACTCTATACCCTACGATCTAATCCCTACACTCTACACTCTATATCCTACACTCTATACCCTACACTCTACACTCTATACCTTACACTCTACACTCTATTCCCTACACTCTATACCCTACACTCTATACCCTACACTCTATACCCTACACTCTATACCCAACACTCTACACCCTACACTCTATACCATATACTCTATACCCTACACTCTACACTCTATACCCTACACTCTAAACTCTATACCCTACACTCTATACCCTACACTCTATACCCTACACTCTATACCCTACACTCTATACCCTACACTCTACACTCTATACCCTACACTCTACACTCTATACCCTACACTCTATACCCTACACTTTATACCCTACACTCTATACCCTACACTCTATACCCTACACTCTACACTCTATACCCTACACTCTATACCCTACACTCTACACTCTATACCCTACACTCTATACCCTACACTCTATGCCCTACACTCTATACCCTACACTCTATACCCTACACTCTATACCCTACACTCTACACTCTATACCCTACACTCTATACCCTACACTCTATACCCTACACTCTACACTCTATACCCTACACTCTATACCCTACACTCTATACCCTACACTCTATACCCTACACTCTACACTCTATACCCTACACTCTATACCCTACACTCTACACTCTATACCCTACACTCTATACCCTACACTCTTATCCCTACACTCTACACTCTATACCCTACACTCTATACCCTACACTCTATACCCTACACTCTACACTCTATACCCTACACTCTATATCCTACACTCTACACTCTATACCCTACACTCTATACCATACAATCTATACCCTACACTCTATACCATACACTCTATACAATACACTCTATACCCTACACTCTATACCCTACACTCTACACCCTACACTCTATACATTACACTCTATACCCTACACTCTATACCCTACAATCTAATATCTATAGCCTACACTCTACGCTCTATACCCTACACTCTATAACATACACTCTATACCCTACACTCTATACCCTACACTCTATACCATACACTCTACACTCTATACCCTACACTCTATACCATACACTCTACACCATATACTCTATAGCATACACTCTATACCCTACACTCTACACTCTATACCCTACACTCTATACCCTACACTCTATACAATACACTATACACTATATACCCTACACTCTACACTTTATACCCTACACTCTATACCCTACACTCTATACCCTACACTCTATACCCTACACTCTACACTCTATACACTACACTCTATAGCCTACACTCTACAATCTATACCCTTCACTCTATACCCTACACTCTATAGCCTACAGTCTATACCCTACACTCTATACCCTACACTCTACACTCTATACCTTACACTCTACACTCTATTCCCTACACTCTATACCCTACACTCTATACCCTACACTTTATACCCTACACTCTATACCCTACACTCTACACCCTGCACTCTATACCCCACAGTCTATACCATACACTCTATACCCTACACTCTACACTCTATACCCTACACTCTACACCCTACACTCTATACCCTACACTCTAATCCCTACACTCTACACTCTATACCCTACACTCTATACCCTACACTCTACACTCTATACCTTACACTCTACACTCTATTCCCTACACTCTATACCCTACACTCTATATCCTACACTCTACACTCTATACCCTACACTCTATACCATACAATCTATACCCTACACTCTATACCATACACTCTATACAATACACTCTATACCCTACACTCTATACCCTACACTCTACACCCTACACTCTATACATTACACTCTATACCCTACACTCTATACCCTACAATCTAAACTCTATACCCTACACTCTACACTCTATACCCTACACTCTATAACATACACTCTATACCCTACACTCTATACCCTACACTCTATACCATACACTCTACACTCTATACCCTACACTCTATACCATACACTCTACACCATATACTCTATAGCATACACTCTATACCCTACACTCTACACTCTATACCCTACACTCTATACCCTACACTATATACAATACACTATACACTATATACCCTACACTCTACACTTTATACTCTACACTTTATACCCTACACTCTATACCCTACACTGTACACTCTATACACTACACTCTATAGCCTACACTCTACAATCTATACCCTTCACTCTATACCCTACACTCTATACCCTACAGTCTATACCCTACACTCTATACCCTACACTCTACACTCTATACCTTACACTCTACACTCTATACCCTACACTCTATACCCTACACTCTATACCCTACACTTTATACCCTACACTCTATACCCTACACTCTACACCGTACACTCTATACACCACACTCTATACCATACACTCTATACCCTACACTCTACACTCTATACCCTACACTCTACACCCTACACTCTATACCCTACACTCTAATCACTACACTCTACACTCTATACCCTACACTCTATACCCTACACTCTACACTCTATACCTTACAATCTACACTCTATTCCCTACACTCTATACCCTACACTCTATTCCCTACACTCTATACCCTACACTCTACACTATATACCCTACACTCTATACCATACACTCTATACCCTACACTCTACACTCTATACCCTACACTCTATACCCTACACTCTTTGCCCTACACTCTATACCCTACACTCTATACCCTAAACTCTATACCCTACACTCTATACCATCACTCTATACCCTACACTCTACACTCTATACCCTACACTCTACACCCTACACTCTATACCCTACACTCTATGCCCTACACTCTATACCCTACACTCTACACCCTACATTCTATACCCTACACTCTACACCCTACACTCTATACCCTACACTCTATACCATACACTCTATACCCTACACTCTACACAATATACCCTACACTCTACACCCTACACTCTATACCCTACACTCTAATCCCTACACTCTACACTCTATACCCTACACTCTATACCCTACACTCTACACTCTATACCCTACACTCTACACTCTATACCCTACACTCTATACCCTACACTCTATACCCTACACTCTATACCCTACACTCTACACTCTATACCCTACACTCTATGCCCTACACTCTATACCCTACACTCTACACCCTACACTCTATACCCTACACTCTATACCATACACTCTATACCCTGCACTCTACACTCTATACCCTACACTCTACACCCTACACTCTATACCTTACACTCTAATCCCTACACTCTACACTCTATACCCTACACTCTACACTCTTTACCCAACACTCTATACCCTACACTCTATACCCTACACTCTATACCCTACACTCTACACTCTATACCCTAGGGACTCTATACTCTATACCCGGCACTCTATACCCGGCACTCTATACCCTACACTCTATACCCTACACTCTATACCCTACACTCTACACTATATACCCTACACTCTATACCCTACACTCTATACCCTACACTCTACACTCTATACCCTACACTCTATACCCTACACTCTTTGCCCTACACTCTATACCCTACACTCTATACCCTACACTCTATACCCCACATTCTATACCATACACTCCATACCCAACACCCTACACTCTATACCCTACACTCTATACCCTACACTCTATGCCCTACACTCTATACCCTACACTCTACACCCTACACTTTATACCCTACACTCTATACCATACACTCTATACCCTACACTCTACACTCTATACCCTACACTCTACACCCTACACTCTAGACCCTACACTCTAATCCCTACACTCTACACTCTATACCCTACACTCTATACCCTACACTCTACACTCTATACCCTACACTCTATACCCGGCACTCTATACCCTACACTCTATACCCTACACTCTATACCCTACACTCTACACTATATACCCTACACTCTATACCCTACACTCTATACCCTACACTCTACACTCTATACCCTACACTCTATACCCTACACTCTTTGCCCTACACTCTATACCCTACACTCTATACCCTACACTCTATACCCCACATTCTATACCATACACTCCATACCCAACACCCTACACTCTATACCCTACACTCTATACCCTACACTCTATGCCCTACACTCTATACCCTACACTCTACACCCTACACTCTATACCCTACACTCTATACCATACACTCTATACCCTACACTCTACACTCTATACCCTACACTCTACACCCTACACTCTAGACCCTACACTCTAATCCCTACACTCTACACTCTATACCCTACACTCTATACCCTACACTCTACACTCTCTACCTTACACTCTCTACCCTACACTCTATACCCTACACTCTATACCCTACACTCTACACTCTATACCCTACACTCTACACTCTATACCCTACACTCTATACCCTACACTCTACACCCTACACTCTATACCCTACACTCTATACCCTACACTCTCCACTCTATACCCTACACTCTATACCCTACACTCTATACCCTACACTCTACACTCTATACCCTACACTCTATACCCTACACACTATGCCCTACACTCTATACCCTACACTCTACACCCTACACTCTATACCATACACTCTATACCGTACACTCTATACCCTACACTCTATACCCTACACTCTACACCCTACACTCTATACCTTACACAATACACTCTATACCCTACACTCTATACCCTACACTCTATGCCCTACACTCTATACCCTACACTCTATACCATACACTCTATACCCTACACTCTATACCGTACACTCTATACCCTACACTCTATACCCTACACTCTATACCCTACACTCTACACCCTACACTCTATACCTTACACTCTATACCCTACACTCTATACCCTACACTCTAAACTCTATACCCTACACTCTACACTCTATACCCTAGGGACTCTATACTCTATACCCGGCACTCTATACCCGGCACTCTATACCCTACACTCTATACCCTACACTCTATACCCTACACTCTACACTATATACCCTACACTCTATACCCTACACTCTATACCCTACACTCTACACTCTATACCCTACACTCTATACCCTACACTCTTTGCCCTACACTCTATACCCTACACTCTATACCCTACACTCTATACCCCACATTCTATACCATACACTCCATACCCAACACCCTACACTCTATACCCTACACTCTATACCCTACACTCTATGCCCTACACTCTATACCCTACACTCTACACCCTACACTCTATACCCTACACTCTATACCATACACTCTATACCCTACACTCTACACTCTATACCCTACACTCTACACCCTACACTCTAGACCCTACACTCTAATCCCTACACTCTACACTCTATACCCTACACTCTATACCCTACACTCTACACTCTCTACCTTACACTCTCTACCCTACACTCTATACCCTACACTCTATACCCTACACTCTACACTCTATACCCTACACTCTACACTCTATACCCTACACCCTACACTCTATACCCGGCACTCTATACCCTACACTCTATACCCTACACTCTATACCCTACACTCTACACTATATACCCTACACTCTATACCCTACACTCTATACCCTACACTCTACACTCTATACCCTACACTCTATACCCTACACTCTTTGCCCTACACTCTATACCCTACACTCTATACCCTACACTCTATACCCCACATTCTATACCATACACTCCATACCCAACACCCTACACTCTATACCCTACACTCTATACCCTACACTCTATGCCCTACACTCTATACCCTACACTCTACACCCTACACTCTATACCCTACACTCTATACCATACACTCTATACCCTACACTCTACACTCTATACCCTACACTCTACACCCTACACTCTAGACCCTACACTCTAATCCCTACACTCTACACTCTATACCCTACACTCTATACCCTACACTCTACACTCTCTACCTTACACTCTCTACCCTACACTCTATACCCTACACTCTATACCCTACACTCTACACTCTATACCCTACACTCTACACTCTATACCCTACACTCTATACCCTACACTCTACACCCTACACTCTATACCCTACACTCTATACCCTACACTCTCCACTCTATACCCTACACTCTATACCCTACACTCTATACCCTACACTCTACACTCTATACCCTACACTCTATACCCTACACACTATGCCCTACACTCTATACCCTACACTCTACACCCTACACTCTATACCATACACTCTATACCGTACACTCTATACCCTACACTCTATACCCTACACTCTACACCCTACACTCTATACCTTACACAATACACTCTATACCCTACACTCTATACCCTACACTCTATGCCCTACACTCTATACCCTACACTCTATACCATACACTCTATACCCTACACTCTATACCGTACACTCTATACCCTACACTCTATACCCTACACTCTATACCCTACACTCTACACCCTACACTCTATACCTTACACTCTATACCCTACACTCTATACCCTACACTCTAAACTCTATACCCTACACTCTACACTCTATACCCTACACTCTATACCCTACACTCTATACCCTACACTCTACACTCTACACCCTACACTCTATACCCTACACTCTATACCCTACACTCTACACTCTATACCCTACACTCTATACCCTACACTCTATACCCTACACTCTACACTCTATACCCTACACTCTATACCCTACACTCTATACCCTACACTCTACACTCTACACCCTACACTCTATACCCTACACTCTATACCCTACACTCTACACTCTATACCCTACACTCTATACCCTACACTCTATACCCTACACTCTACACTCTATACCCTACACTCTATACCCTACACTCTATGCCCTACACTCTATACCCTACACTCTATACCCTACACTCTATACCCTACACTCTACACTCTATACCCTACACTCTATTCCCTACACTCTATACCCTACACTCTACACTCTATACCCTACACTCTATACCCTACACTCTATACCCTACACTCTACACTCTATACCCTACACTCTATACCCTACACTCTATGCCCTACACTCTATACCCTACACTTTACACCCTACATTCTATACCCTACACTCTACACCCTACACTCTATACCCTACACTCTATACCATACACTCTATACCCTACACTCTACACTCTATACCCTACACTCTACACCCTACACTCTATACCCTACACTCTAATCCCTACACTCTACACTCTATACCCTACACTCTATACCCTACACTCTACACTCTCTACCCTACACTCTCTACCCTACACTCTATACCCTACACTCTACACTCTATACCCTACACTCTACACTCTATACCCTACACTCTATACCCTACACTCTATACCCTACACTCTACACTCTATACCCTACACTCTATGCCCTACACTCTATACCCTACACTCTACACCCTACACTCTATACCCTACACTCTATACCATACACTCTATACCCTGCACTCTACACTCTATACCCTACACTCTACACCCTACACTCTATACCTTACACTCTAATCCCTACACTCTACACTCTATACCCTACACTCTACACTCTTTACCCAACACTCTATACCCTACACTCTATACCCTACACTCTATACCCTACACTCTACACTCTATACCCTACACTCTACACTCTATACCCTGCACTCTATACCCTACACTCTATACCCTACACTCTACACTATATACCCTACACTCTATACCCTACACTCTATACCCTACACTCTACACTCTATACCCTACACTCTATACCCTACACTCTTTGCCCTACACTCTATACCCTACACTCTATACCCTACACTCTATACCCCACACTCTATACCATACACTCCATACCCAACACTCTACACTCTATACCCTACACTCTATACCCTACACTCTATGCCCTACACTCTATACCCTACACTCTACACCCTACACTCTATACCCTACACTCTATACCATACACTCTATACCCTACACTCTACACGCTATACCCTACACTCTACACCCTACACTCTAGACCCTACACTCTAATCCCTACACTCTACACTCTATACCCTACACTCTATACCCTACACTCTACACTCTCTACCTTACACTCTCTACCCTACACTCTATACCCTACACTCTATACCCTACACTCTACACTCTATACCCTACACTCTACACTCTATACCCTACACTCTATACCCTACACTCTACACCCTACACTCTATACCCTACACTCTATACCCTACACTCTCCACTCTATACCCTACACTCTATACCCTACACTCTATACCCTACACTCTACACTCTATACCCTACACTCTATACCCTACACACTATGCCCTACACTCTATGCCCTACACTCTACACCCTACACTCTATACCCTACACTCTATACCGTACACTCTATACCCTACACTCTATACCCTACACTCTATACCCTACACTCTACACCCTACACTCTATACCTTACACAATACACTCTATACCCTACACTCTATACCCTACACTCTATGCCCTACACTCTATACCCTACACTCTATACCATACACTCTATACCCTACACTCTATACCGTACACTCTATACCCTACACTCTATACCCTACACTCTATACCCTACACTCTACACCCTACACTCTATACCTTACACTCTATACCCTACACTCTATACCCTACACTCTAAACTCTATAACCTACACTGTACACTCTATACCCTACACTCTATACCCTACACTCTATACCCTACACTCTACACTCTACACCCTACACTCTATACCCTACACTCTATACCCTACACTCTACACTCTATACCCTACACTCTATACCCTACACTCTATACCCTACACTCTACACTCTATACCCTACACTCTATACCCTACACTCTATACCCTACACTCTACACTCTACACCCTACACTCTATACCCTACACTCTATACCCTACACTCTACACTCTATACCCTACACTCTATACCCTACACTCTATACCCTACACTCTACACTCTATACCCTACACTCTATACCCTACACTCTATGCCCTACACTCTATACCCTACACTCTATACCCTACACTCTATACCCTACACTCTACACTCTATACCCTACACTCTATTCCCTACACTCTATACCGTACACTCTACACTCTATACCCTACACTCTATACCCTACACTCTATACCCTACACTATACACTCTATACCCTACACTCTATACCCTACACTCTATGCCCTACACTCTATACCCTACACTCTATACCCTACACTCTATACCCTACACTCTACACTCTATACCCTACACTCTATACCCTACACTCTATACCCTACACTCTACACTCTATACCCTACACTCTATGCCCTACACTCTATACCCTACACTCTATACCCTACACTCTACACTCTATACCCTACACTCTATACCCTACACTCTATACCCTACACTCTAAACTCTATACCCTACACTCTATACCCTACACTCTATGCCCTACACTCTATACCCTACACTCTATACCCTACACTCTATACCCTACACTCTATACCCTACACTCTACACTCTATACCCTACACTCTATACCCTACACTCTATACCCTACACTCTAATCCCTACACTCTACACTCTATACCCTACACTCTATACCCTACACTCTAATCCCTACACTCTACACTCTATACCCTACACTCTATACCCTACACTCTACACTCTATACCTTACACTCTACACTCTATTCCCTACACTCTATACCCTACACTCTATACCCTACACTCTACACTCTATACCCTACACTCTATACCCTACACTCTATGCCCTATACTCTATACCCTACACTCTATACCCTACACTCTATACCCTACACTCTATACCCTACACTCTACACTCTATACCCTACACTCTATACCCTACACTCTATACCCTACACTCTACACTCTATACCCTACACTCTATACCCTACACTCTATGCCCTACACTCTATACCCTACACTCTATACCCTACACTCTACACTCTATACCCTACACTCTATACCCTACACTCTATACCCTACACTCTAATCCCTATACTCTACACTCTATACCCTACACTCTATACCCTACACTCTACACTCTATACCTTACATTCTACACTCTATTCCCTACACTCTATACCCTACACTCTATACCCTACACTCTATACCCTACACTCTATACCCAACACTCTACACCCTACACTCTATACCCTACACTCTATACCATACACTCTATACCCTACACTCTACACTCTATACCCTACACTCTAAACTCTATACCCTACACTCTATACCCTACACTCTATACTCTACACTCTACACTCTATACCCTACACTCTATACCCTACACTCTATACACTACACTCTATACCCTACACTCTATACCCTACACTCTATACCCTACACTCTATACCCTACACTCTACACTCTATGCCCTACCCTCTACACTCTATACCCTACACTCTACTCTCTATACCCTACACTCTACACTCTATACCCTACACTCTATACCCTACACTCTATACCCTACACTCTACACTCTATGCCCTACACTCTACACTCTATACCTTACACTCTACACTCTATTCCCTACACTCTATACCCTACAGTCTATACCCTACACTCTATACCCTACACTCTACACTCTCTACCCTACACTCTCTACCCTACACTCTATACCCTACACTCTACACTCTATACCCTACACTCTACACTCTATACCCTACACTCTATACCCTACACTCTATACCCTACACTCTACACTCTATGCCCTACACTCTACACTCTATACCCTACACTCTATACCCTACACTCTATACCCTACACTCTACACTCTATACCCTACACTCTATACCCTACACTCTATGCCCTACACTCTATACCCTACACTCTATACCCTACACTCTATACCCTACACTCTACACTCTATACCCTACACTCTATACCCTACACTCTATACCCTACACTCTACACTCTATACCCTACACTCTATACCCTACACTCTATACCCTACACTCTACACTCTATACCCTACACTCTATAACCTACACTCTATGCCCTACACTCTATACCCTACACTCTATACCCTACACTCTATACCCTACACTCTATACCCTACACTCTACACTATATACCCTACACTCTATACCCTACACTCTATACCCTACACTCTACACTCTATACCCTACACTCTATACCCTACACTCTATGCCCTACACTCTATACCCTACACTCTATACCCTACACTCTATACCCTACACTCTACACTCTATACCCTACACTCTATACCCTACACTCTATACCCTACACTCTAATCCCTACACTCTACACTCTATACCCTACACTCTATACCCTACACTCTACACTCTATACCTTACACTCTACACTCTATTCCCTACACTCTATACCCTACACTCTATACCCTACACTCTATACCCTACACTCTATACCCAACACTCTATACCATACACTCTATACCCTACACTCTACACTCTATACCCTACACTCTAAACTCTATACCCTACACTCTATACCCTACACTCTATACCCTACACTCTACACTCTATACCCTACACTCTACACTCTATACCCTACACTCTATACCCTACACTCTATACCCTACACTCTATACCCTACACTCTACACTCTATACCCTACACTCTATACCCTACACTCTACACTCTATACCCTACACTCTATACCCTACACTCTATGCCCTACACTCTATACCCTACACTCTATACCCTACACTCTATACCCTACACTCTACACTCTATACCCTACATTCTATACCCTACACTCTATACCCTACACTCTACACTCTATACCCTACACTCTATACCCTACACTCTATGCCCTACACTCTATACCCTACACTCTATACCCTACACTCTATACCCTACACTCTACACTCTATACCTTACACTCTACACTCTATTCCCTACACTCTATACCCTACACTCTATACCCTACACTCTATACCCTGCACTCTATACCCAACACTCTATACCATACACTCTATACCCTACACTCTACACTCTATACCCTACACTCTAAACTCTATACCCTACACTCTATACCCTACACTCTATACCCTACACTCTATACCCTACACTCTACACTCTATACCCTACACTCTACACTCTATACCCTACACTCTATACCCTACACTCTATACCCTACACTCTATACCCTACACTCTACACTCTATACCCTACACTCTATACCCTACACTCTACACTCTATACCCTACATTCTATACCCTACACTCTATGCCCTACACTCTATACCCTACACTCTATACCCTACACTCTATACCCTACACTCTACACTCTATACCCTACACTCTACACTCTATACCCTACACTCTATACCCTACACTCTATACACTACACTCTATACCCTACACTCTATACCCTACACTCTACACTCTATACCCTACACTCTATACCCTACACTCTACACTCTATACCCTACACTCTATACCCTACACTCTATGCCCTACACTCTATACCCTACACTCTATACCCTACACTCTATACCCTACACTCTACAATCTATACCCTACATTCTATACCCTACACTCTATACCCTACACTCTACACTCTATACCCTACACTCTATACCCTACACTCTATGCCCTACACTCTATACCCTACACTCTATACCCTACACTCTATACCCTACACTCTACACTCTATACCCTACACTCTATACCCTACACTCTATACCCTACACTCTAATCCCTACACTCTACACTCTATACCCTACACTCTATACCCTACACTCTACACTCTATACCTTACACTCTACACTCTATACCCTACACTCTATACCCTACACTCTATACCCTACACTCTATACCCAACACTCTATACCATACACTCTATACCCTACACTCTACACTCTATACCCTACACTCTAAACTCTATACCCTACACTCTATACCCTACACTCTATACCCTACACTCTATACCCTACACTCTACACTCTATACCCTACACTCTACACTCTATACCCTACACTCTATACCCTACACTCTATACCCTACACTCTATACCCTACACTCTATACCCTACACTCTACACTCTATACCCTACACTCTATACCCTACACTCTACACTCTATACCCTACACTCTATACCCTACACTCTATACCCTACACTCTACACTCTATACCCTACACTCTATACCCTACACTCTATACCCTACACTCTATACCCTACACTCTACACTCTATACCCTACACTCTATACCATACACTCTATACCCTACACTCTACACTCTATACCCTACACTCTACACCCTACACTCTATACCCTACACTCTAATCCCTACACTCTACACTCTATACCCTACACTCTATACCCTACACTCTACACTCTATACCTTACACTCTAGACTCTATACCCTACACTCTATACCCTACACTCTATACCCTACACTCTATACCCTACACTCTATACCATACACTCTATACCCTACACTCTACACTCTATACCCTACACTCTACACCCTACACTCTATACCCTACACTCTAATCCCTACACTCTACACTCTATACCCCACACTCTATACCCTACACTCTATACCCTACACTCTACACTCTCTACCCTACACTCTATACCCTGCACTCTATACCCTACACTCTATACCATACACTCTATACCCTACACTCTACACTCTATACCCTACACTCTACACCCTACACTCTATACCCTACACTCTAATCCCTACACTCTACACTCTATACCCTACACTCTATACCCTACACTCTATACCCTACACTCTACACTCTCTACCCTACACTCTATACCCTGCACTCTATACCCTACACTCTATACCCTACACTCTACACTCTATACCCTACACTCTATACCCTACACTCTATACCCTACACTCTATACCATACACTCTACACTCTATACCCTACACTCTATACCATACACTCTACACCATACACTCTATAGCATACACTCTATACCCTACACTCTACACTCTATACCCTACACTCTATACCCTACACTCTACACCCTGCACTCTATACCCTACACACTATACCCTACACTCTACACTCTATACCCTGCACTCTATACCCTACACTCTATACCCTACACTCTATACCCTACAATCTACACTCTATTCCCTACACTCTATAGCCTACACTCTACAATCTATACCCTACACTCTATACCCTACACTCTATACCCTACAGTCTATACCCTACACTCTATACCCTACACTCTACACTCTATACCTTACACTTTACACTCTATTCCCTACACTCTATACCCTACACTCTATACCCTACACTCTATACCCTACACTCTATACCCTACACTCTACACCCTACACTCTATAACCTACACTCTATACCATACACTCTATACCCTACACTCTACACTCTATACCCTACACTCTACACCCTACACTCTATACCCTACACTCTAATCCCTACACTCTACACTCTATACCCTACACTCTATACCCTACACTCTACACTCTATACCTTACACTCTGCACTCTATTCCCTACACTCTATACCCTACACTCTATACCCTAGACTCTATACCCTACACTCTACACCCTACATTCTATACCCTACACTCTATACCATACACTCTATACCCTACACTCTACACTCTATACCCTACACTCTACACCCTACACTCTATACCCTACACTCTAATCCCTACACTCTACACTCTATACCCTATACTCTATACCCTACACTATATACCCTACACTCTATACCCTACACTCTACACCCTACACTCTATAACCTACACTCTATACCATACACTCTATACCCTACACTCTACACTCTATACCCTACACTCTACACCCTACACTCTATACCCTACACTCTAATCCCTACACTCTACACTCTATACCCTACACTCTATACCATACACTCTACACCATACACTCTATAGCATACACTCTATACCCTACACTCTACACTCTATACCCTACACTCTATACCCTACACTCTACACCCTGCACTCTATACCCTACACACTATACCCTACACTCTACACTCTATACCCTACACTCTATACCCTACACTCTATACCCTACACTCTATACCCTACAATCTACACTCTATACCCTACACTCTATAGCCTACACTCTACAATCTATACCCTACACTCTATACCCTACACTCTATACCCTACAGTCTATACCCTACACTCTATACCCTACACTCTACACTCTATACCTTACACTTTACACTCTATTCCCTGCACTCTATACCCTACACTCTATACCCTACACTCTATACCTTACACTCTATACCCTACACTCTACACCCTACACTCTATAACCTACACTCTATACCATACACTCTATACCCTACACTCTACACTCTATACCCTACACTCTACACCCTACACTCTATACCCTACACTCTAATCCCTACACTCTACACTCTATACCCTACACTCTATACCCTACACTCTACACTCTATACCTTACACTCTGCACTCTATTCCCTACACTCTATACCCTACACTCTATACCCTACACTCTATACCCTACACTCTACACCCTACACTCTATACCCTACACTCTATACCATACACTCTATACCCTACACTCTACACTCTATACCCTACACTCTACACCCTACACTCTATACCCTACACTCTAATCCCTACACTCTACACTCTATACCCTACACTCTATACCCTACACTCTATACCCTACACTCTATACCCTACACTCTACACCCTACACTCTATAACCTACACTCTATACCATACACTCTACACTCTATACCCTACACTCTACACCCTACACTCTATACCCTACACTCTAATCCCTACACTCTACACTCTATACCCTACACTCTATACCCTACACTCTACACTCTATACCTTACACTCTGCACTCTATTCCCTACACTCTATACCCTACACTCTATACCCTACACTCTATACCATACACTCTATACCCTACACTCTACACTCTATACCCTACACTCTACACCCTACACTCTATACCCTACACTCTAATCCCTACACTCTACACTCTATACCCTACACTCTATACCCTACACTCTACACCCTACACTCTACACTCTCTACCCTACACTCTATACCCTGCACTCTATACCCTACACTCTACACTCTATACCCTACACTCTACACTCTATACCCTACACTCTATACCCTACACTCTATACCCTACACTCTATACCCTACACTCTATACCCTACACTCTACACTCTATGCCCTACACTCTACACTCTATACCCTACACTCTACACTCTATACCCTACACTCTACACTCCATACCCTACACTCTATACCCTACACTCTATACCCTACACTCTATACCCTACACTCTACACTCTATGCCCTACACTCTACACTCTATACCTTACACTCTGCACTCTATTCCCTACACTCTATACCCTACACTCTATACCCTACACTCTACACCCTACACTCTATACCCTACACTCTATACCATACACTCTATACCCTACACTCTACACTCTATACCCTACACTCTACACCCTACACTCTATACCCTACACTCTAATCCCTACACTCTACACTCTATACCCTACACTCTATACCCTACACTCTGTACCCTACACTCTACACCCTACACTCTATAACCTACACTCTATACCATACACTCTATACCCTACACTCTACACTCTATACCCTACACTCTACACCCTACACTCTATACCCTACACTCTAATCCCTACACTCTACACTCTATACCCTACACTCTATACCATACACTCTACACCATACACTCTATAGCATACACTCTATACCCTACACTCTACACTCTATACCCTACACTCTATACCCTACACTCTACACCCTGCACTCTATACCCTACACACTACACCCTACACTCTACACTCTATACCCTACACTCTATACCCTACACTCTATACCCTACACTCTATACCCTACAATCTACACTCTATACCCTACACTCTATAGCCTACACTCTACAATCTATACCCTACACTCTATACCCTACACTCTATACCCTACAGTCTATACCCTACACTCTATACCCTACACTCTACACTCTATACCTTACACTTTACACTTTATTCCCTACACTCTATACCCTACACTCTATACCCTACACTCTATACCCTACACTCTATACCCTACACTCTACACCCTACACTCTATAACCTACACTCTATACCATACACGCTATACCCTACACTCTACACTCTATACCCTACACTCTACACCCTACACTCTATACCCTACACTCTAATCCCTACACTCTACACTCTATACCCTACACTCTATACCCTACACTCTACACTCTATACCTTACACTCTGCACTCTATTCCCTACACTCTATACCCTACACTCTATACCCTACACTCTATACCCTACACTCTATACCATACACTCTACACTCTATACCCTACACTCTATACCATACACTCTACACCATACACTCTATAGCATACACTCTATACCCTACACTCTACACTCTATACCCTACACTCTATACCCTACACTCTACACCCTGCACTCTATACCCTACACACTATACCCTACACTCTACACTCTATACCCTGCACTCTATACCCTACACTCTATACCCTACACTCTATACCCTACAATCTACACTCTATTCCCTACACTCTATAGCCTACACTCTACAATCTATACCCTACACTCTATACCCTACACTCTATACCCTACAGTCTATACCCTACACTCTATACCCTACACTCTACACTCTATACCTTACACTTTACACTCTATTCCCTACACTCTATACCCTACACTCTATACCCTACACTCTATACCCTACACTCTATACCCTACACTCTACACCCTACACTCTATAACCTACACTCTATACCATACACTCTATACCCTACACTCTACACTCTATACCCTACACTCTACACCCTACACTCTATACCCTACACTCTAATCCCTACACTCTACACTCTATACCCTACACTCTATACCCTACACTCTACACTCTATACCTTACACTCTGCACTCTATTCCCTACACTCTATACCCTACACTCTATACCCTAGACTCTATACCCTACACTCTACACCCTACATTCTATACCCTACACTCTATACCATACACTCTATACCCTACACTCTACACTCTATACCCTACACTCTACACCCTACACTCTATACCCTACACTCTAATCCCTACACTCTACACTCTATACCCTATACTCTATACCCTACACTATATACCCTACACTCTATACCCTACACTCTACACCCTACACTCTATAACCTACACTCTATACCATACACTCTATACCCTACACTCTACACTCTATACCCTACACTCTACACCCTACACTCTATACCCTACACTCTAATCCCTACACTCTACACTCTATACCCTACACTCTATACCATACACTCTACACCATACACTCTATAGCATACACTCTATACCCTACACTCTACACTCTATACCCTACACTCTATACCCTACACTCTACACCCTGCACTCTATACCCTACACACTATACCCTACACTCTACACTCTATACCCTACACTCTATACCCTACACTCTATACCCTACAGTCTATACCCTACACTCTATACCCTACACTCTACACTCTATACCTTACACTTTACACTCTATTCCCTGCACTCTATACCCTACACTCTATACCCTACACTCTATACCTTACACTCTATACCCTACACTCTACACCCTACACTCTATAACCTACACTCTATACCATACACTCTATACCCTACACTCTACACTCTATACCCTACACTCTACACCCTACACTCTATACCCTACACTCTAATCCCTACACTCTACACTCTATACCCTACACTCTATACCCTACACTCTACACTCTATACCTTACACTCTGCACTCTATTCCCTACACTCTATACCCTACACTCTATACCCTACACTCTATACCCTACACTCTACACCCTACACTCTATACCCTACACTCTATACCATACACTCTATACCCTACACTCTACACTCTATACCCTACACTCTATAGCCTACACTCTACAATCTATACCCTACACTCTATACCCTACACTCTATACCCTACAGTCTATACCCTACACTCTATACCCTACACTCTACACTCTATACCTTACACTTTACACTCTATTCCCTGCACTCTATACCCTACACTCTATACCCTACACTCTATACCTTACACTCTATACCCTACACTCTACACCCTACACTCTATAACCTACACTCTATACCATACACTCTATACCCTACAATCTACACTCTATACCCTACACTCTACACCCTACACTCTATACCCTACACTCTAATCCCTACACTCTACACTCTATACCCTACACTCTATACCCTACACTCTACACTCTATACCTTACACTCTGCACTCTATTCCCTACACTCTATACCCTACACTCTATACCCTACACTCTATACCCTACACTCTACACCCTACACTCTATACCCTACACTCTATACCATACACTCTATACCCTACACTCTACACTCTATACCCTACACTCTACACCCTACACTCTATACCCTACACTCTAATCCCTACACTCTACACTCTATACCCTACACTCTATACCCTACACTCTATACCCTACACTCTATACCCTACACTCTACACCCTACACTCTATAACCTACACTCTATACCATACACTCTACACTCTATACCCTACACTCTACACCCTACACTCTATACCCTACACTCTAATCCCTACACTCTACACTCTATACCCTACACTCTATACCCTACACTCTACACTCTATACCTTACACTCTGCACTCTATTCCCTACACTCTATACCCTACACTCTATACCCTACACTCTATACCATACACTCTATACCCTACACTCTACACTCTATACCCTACACTCTACACCCTACACTCTATACCCTACACTCTAATCCCTACACTCTACACTCTATACCCTACACTCTATACCCTACACTCTACACCCTACACTCTACACTCTCTACCCTACACTCTATACCCTGCACTCTATACCCTACACTCTACACTCTATACCCTACACTCTACACTCTATACCCTACACTCTATAACCTACACTCTATACCCTACACTCTATACCCTACACTCTATACCCTACACTCTACACTCTATGCCCTACACTCTACACTCTATACCCTACACTCTACACTCTATACCCTACACTCTACACTCCATACCCTACACTCTATACCCTACACTCTATACCCTACACTCTATACCCTACACTCTACACTCTATGCCCTACACTCTACACTCTATACCTTACACTCTGCACTCTATTCCCTACACTCTATACCCTACACTCTATACCCTACACTCTACACCCTACACTCTATACCCTACACTCTATACCATACACTCTATACCCTACACTCTACACTCTATACCCTACACTCTACACCCTACACTCTATACCCTACACTCTAATCCCTACACTCTACACTCTATACCCTACACTCTATACCCTACACTCTGTACCCTACACTCTACACCCTACACTCTATAACCTACACTCTATACCATACACTCTATACCCTACACTCTACACTCTATACCCTACACTCTACACCCTACACTCTATACCCTACACTCTAATCCCTACACTCTACACTCTATACCCTACACTCTATACCATACACTCTACACCATACACTCTATAGCATACACTCTATACCCTACACTCTACACTCTATACCCTACACTCTATACCCTACACTCTACACCCTGCACTCTATACCCTACACACTACACCCTACACTCTACACTCTATACCCTACACTCTATACCCTACACTCTATACCCTACACTCTATACCCTACAATCTACACTCTATACCCTACACTCTATAGCCTACACTCTACAATCTATACCCTACACTCTATACCCTACACTCTATACCCTACAGTCTATACCCTACACTCTATACCCTACACTCTACACTCTATACCTTACACTTTACACTTTATTCCCTACACTCTATACCCTACACTCTATACCCTACACTCTATACCCTACACTCTATACCCTACACTCTACACCCTACACTCTATAACCTACACTCTATACCATACACGCTATACCCTACACTCTACACTCTATACCCTACACTCTACACCCTACACTCTATACCCTACACTCTAATCCCTACACTCTACACTCTATACCCTACACTCTATACCCTACACTCTACACTCTATACCTTACACTCTGCACTCTATTCCCTACACTCTATACCCTACACTCTATACCCTACACTCTATACCCTACACTCTACACCCTACACTCTATACCCTACACTCTATACCATACACTCTATACCCTACACTCTACACTCTATACCCTACACTCTACACCCTACACTCTATACCCTACACTCTAATCCCTACACTCTACACTCTATACCCTACACTCTATACCCTACACTCTATACCCTACACTCTACACTCTCTACCCTACACTCTATACCCTGCACTCTATACCCTACACTCTATACCCTACACTCTACACTCTATATCCTACACTCTACACTCTATACCCTACACTCTATACCCTACACTCTATACCCTACACTCTATACCCTACACTCTATACCCTACACTCTATGCCCTACACTCTACACTCTATACCCTACACTCTACACTCTATACCCTACACTCTACACTCTATACCCTACACTCTATACCCTACACTCTATACCCTACACTCTATACCCTACACTCTACACCCTACACTCTATACCCTACACTCTATACCATACACTCTATACCCTACACTCTACACTCTATACCCTACACTCTACACCCTACACTCTATACCCTACACTCTAATCCCTACACTCTACACTCTATACCCTACACTCTATACCCTACACTCTATACCCTACACTCTACACTCTCTACCCTACACTCTATACCCTGCACTCTATACCCTACACTCTATACCCTACACTGTACACTCTATATCCTACACTCTACACTCTATACCCTACACTCTATACCCTACACTCTATACCCTACACTCTATACCCTACACTCTATACCCTACACTCTATGCCCTACACTCTACACTCTATACCCTACACTCTACACTCTATACCCTACACTCTACACTCTATACCCTACACTCTATACCCTACACTCTATACCCTACACTCTATACCCTACACTCTACACTCTATGCCCTACACTCTATACCCTACACTCTATGCCCTACACTCTATACCCTACACTCTATACCCTACACTCTATACCCTACACTCTACACTTTATACCCTACACTCTATACCCTACACTCTACACTCTATACCCTACACTCTATACCCTACACTCTATACCCTACACTCTACACTCTATACCCTACACTCTATACCCTACACTCTATGCCCTACACTCTATACCCTACACTCTATACCCTACACTCTATACCCTACACTCTATACCCTACACTCTATACCCTACACTCTATACCCTACACTCTACACTCTATACCCTACACTCTATATCCTACACTCTATGCCCTACACTCTATACCCTACACTCTATACCCTACACTCTATACCCTACACTCTACACTCTATACCCTACACTCTATACCCTACACTCTATACCCTACACTCTAATCCCTACACTCTACACTCTATACCCTACACTCTACACTCTATTCCCTACACTCTATACCCTACACTCTATACCCTACACTCTATACCCTACACTCTATACCCAACACTCTACACCCTACACTCTATACCCTACACTCTGTACCATACACTCTATACCCTACACTCTACACTCTATACCCTACACTCTACACTCTATACCCTACACTCTATACCCTACACTCTATACCTTACACTCTATACCCTACACTCTACACTCTATACTCTACACTCTACACTCTATACCCTCCACTCTATACCCTACACTCTATACCCTACACTCTATACCCTACACTCTATACCCTACACTCTACACTCTATACCCTACACTCTATACCCTACACTCTACACCCTACACTCTATACCCTACACTCTATGCCCTACACTCTATACCCTACACTCTATAACCTACACTCTATACCCTACACTCTACACTCTATACCCTACACTCTATACCCTACACTCTATACCCTACACTCTACACTCTATACCCTACACTCTATACCCTACACTCTATACCCTACACTCTATACCCTACACTCTACACTCTATACCCTACACTCTATACCCTACACTCTACACTCTATACCCTACACTCTATACCCTACACTCTAATCCCTACACTCTACACTCTATACCCTACACTCTATACCCTACACTCTACACTCTATACCCTACACTCTATATCCTACACTATACACTCTATACCATACACTCTATACCCTACACTCTATACCCTACACTCTATACCCTACACTCTACACCCTACACTCTATACCTTACACTCTATACCCTACACTCTATACCCTACACTCTATACCCTACACTCTACACCCTACACTCTATACCATACACTCTATACCCTACACTCTACACTCTATACCCTACACTCTACATCCTACACTCTATACCCTACACTCTAATCCCGACACTCTACACTCTATACCCTACACTCTATACCCTACACTCTATACCATACACTCTACACTCTCTACTAGTGTTGAGCATTCCGATACCGCAAGTATCGGGTATCGGCCGATATTTGCGGTATCGGAATTCCGATACTGAATTCCGATACTTCCCGCGTATCGGATACCGGAATCGGAAGTTCCCAGAATTCAAATTGAACGCAGCAGCCAATGAGGAATGAATGAAAGTGTGGGCACATCCTGTTTAGCATGGTGGGCATGTAAGTACTGGCAAGGCTTGGATTGGCTGCTGAAATGATGTCACTCTGCACTATAAAAAAGCGCTGCCGCCATTTTGCGCTCACTCTGCTGTGATTTCAGTTAGGGACAGGACGCTGTGTTCTAACTGAGGGCCAGTTGAGCTAGCTAATTGCTTTATTTTCCTTTCCAAAGGCTAATTTAGCAAAACGCTGTGTGTTCTTCACTGTTCACCTTGCTCTTGCCTTGCAGCGCTGTTTTAACAGCGTTCTGCAAGGTCTCTGTGTGTGTGTGTGTGCAGCTCACTCTGTAGTCTGTGTGCAGCCATATACCCGGTTGTATTCAGCTCAGGGGGGGTTCACACTGCCTCACACAGTTGTTCTTTTTTGCTCTTAGTGCAGCCTGCTGCACATTTTTTCTCAAATTTCCTATTAGTGTTTTTCCACCAGTCTCCAGCTCTATTGTGGAAAAACACTACATAGGATAACCTAGAGGGGGGTTTTTGGGCCTTGCAGCGCCGTTTACGGCTGTCTGCACGGTCTCCGTGTGAGCCCAGCTCGCCCTGTAGTCTGTGTGCAGCCATAGCCGGTTGGATTCAGCTCAGGGTTCGTTACTGGCTCATACCTTGAGAAAAATTTTCCTTTTTTTCAAATAGTGCAGCCTGTTTAAAATTTGAAAAAAAAAATTCCTATTAGTGTCTTTCCACTCGTATCCAGCTAAATAGTGGAAAAACACTATATAGGATAACCTAGAGGAGGGTTTTTTGGCCTTGCAGCGCCGTTTACGGCTGTCTGCACGGTCTCCGTGTGAGCCCAGCTCGCCCTGTAGTCTGTGTGCAGCCATAGCCGGTTGGATTCAGCTCAGGGTTCGTTACTGGCTCATACCTTGAGAAAAATTTTCCTTTTTTTCAAATAGTGCAGCCTGTTTAAAATTTGAAAAAAAAAATTCCTATTAGTGTCTTTCCACTCGTATCCAGCTAAATAGTGGAAAAACACTATATAGGATAACCTAGAGGAGGGTTTTTTGGCCTTGCAGCGCCGTTTACGGCTGTCTGCACGGTCTCCGTGTGAGCCCAGCTCGCCCTGTAGTCTGTGTGCAGCCATAGCCGGTTGGATTCAGCTCAGGGTTCGTTACTGGCTCATACCTTGAGAAAAATTTTCCTTTTTTTCAAATAGTGCAGCCTGTTTAAAATTTGAAAAAAAAAATTCCTATTAGTGTCTTTCCACTCGTATCCAGCTAAATAGTGGAAAAACACTATATAGGATAACCTAGAGGAGGGTTTTTTGGCCTTGCAGCGCCGTTTACGGCTGTCTGCACGGTCTCCGTGTGAGCCCAGCTCGCCCTGTAGTCTGTGTGCAGCCATAGCCGGTTGGATTCAGCTCAGGGTGCGTTACTGCCTCATACCTTGAAAAACAATTTCCTTTTTTTCAAATAGTGCAGCCAGTTTAAAATTTGAAAAAAAAAATTCCTATTAGTGTCTTTCCACTTGTATCCAGCTAAATAGTGGAAAAACACTATATAGGATAACCTAGAGGAGGGTTTCTTGGCCTTGCAGCGCCGTTTACGGCTGTCTGCACGGTCTCCGTGTGATTTAAACTAGCTCTGTAGCCCGATCTGCACCAAAAAAAAGGTTAAGTTCACCAAACACAACTTACACTTGTGTAGGCCACATTTGAAAAATAATAAAGTTTAGTCCACAATTTACAACATTAGTGTTTCTTACACCTGTTAGGAGGAGCATTACAGGAATAAGCACACTAAGGCCTTAGTACTTTTCTGCTTATCTTTATCTGTCAACCAAGATGAAGAGGGCAGGGAGTAAGGCACGTGGGCGTGGGCGCGGAGCAGGGAGAGGAGCAGGGAGAGGACGTGGTGATTCTGTGCCTGCTGCGGGCGCCGGTGACTCGTCGTCACTCAGTTTCAGCAGGGAACAGTCCTTCATGCGCAGCTTTGTCGGAGAGCGCCGTGCACCGCTGCTGCGTGAAGACCAAATTGAAGCCGTTGTCGGGTGGATGGCAGCTAACGCCTCGGCATCGACTTCAGTTAGTGCCACATCCTCTCAGGCACAGAGCACTGGAGAGCAGCCATCTGTCTCTTCACCACCTGCCAAATTGGCCAGGCAGTCAGAGAGCCCAGGACAGGAGCCGTCTCTACTTCTGTTCTCTGAATCTCTTGGCTTGGAAACAGGGGGCCAGCCAAGCAGCATTGGAGAAATGGAAGAAGAGGCAGTGTGCAGTGATGCCCAACACCTTTTTCTCTCTGACTCTGAAGAGGCAGGTGGGCCAGTGCCTCCGGTGACCACAGCGCAGTACGCATCTGATGATGAAACTCAGGTGCCGCTTTCTCGTGCGTACTGTGCTGCTGAGACTACCCAGGAGGAGCAGTTGGTGGCAGAGGGTAGTGGAGATGATGAGGTCCTTGACCCATCGTGGCGTGAGGAACAGGAAGGTGGTGGGAGCAGCTCAGAGGAAGAGCTTCCTCTTACGGGCCAAAGAGGGAGAGGGAGGGGGAAGACTGCGGAGCCTGTAGCCTCCACTTTGGCACCCGTTAGGAGCCTGTCTCTTTCCAAAGCCAAAAAGGGCGCTCCCAAGACTTGCAGTGCCTGGTCCTTTTTTGACACAGTTGCAGATGACATTTGTTTTGTCAAATGCAAGCTGTGTCATCATAAAGTAAAAAGAGGGAAAAATGTCAGCAACCTCAATACCACAAATATGTGGAAACATGTGCGGACCAGGCACGCGGTGGAGTTACAGAAACACACTGAAGATGTAGGCCAACCAACAGCGGCAGCTACCACCTCTTCAGCTCGTGTTGCCTCTTCCTCCAGCTCACGCACAGCTGGTTTGGCTTCCTCCCAGAGACCTTGTGTAATTCCACCCACAGCACCACCTTCCCAGTCATCCTCACACTCCCAGTCTACTCTACAGCCATCGGTAGTACAGGCATGGGAGAAAAGGCGGGCATTCTCGGCCAACCACCCCCGAGCACAGGCTCTGAATGCAGGCATTGCCAAACTGTTGTCCCTGGAAATGCTCTCGTTCAGGCTGGTGGAGACTGACAGCTTCCGTGACTTGATGGCATTGGCAGTCCCACAGTACAAGGTGCCCAGCCGCTTTTACTTCAGCAGGCAGGCTGTCCCTGCCCTGCACAGGCATGTTGAGGCAAACATAAAACATGCGCTACTGAACGCCGTCAGTAGCAAGGTCCACCTCACCACCGATGCGTGGACCAGTCAGCATGGACAGGGGCGATATGTTTCCCTCACTGCCCATTGGGTTAATGTTGTTGAGCCAGGTACAGATCGTGCGAGTGGCGCAGGACGTGTCCTGCCCACTCCAAGGATTGCAGGAATCCAGTCTGTACGCATCGACTCCTCCTCTTACACCAGTTCCTCTGATTCCTCTCTGCAGGATCCGTCACAGTCCACCCCCACATGGACCCGTGAACGTTTACCTATGACCGACATGAGCACAGCCGTGGCCAAACGTCAGCAGGCCGTCTTGAAACTAGTTTCATTGGGGCATCGAAGCCACACAGCGCAGGAGCTCTGGAATGCCATAAAGCAGGAGAGCGATGTGTGGTTACTGCCAGCGAATCTCCAGCCAGGCATGGTAGTGTGTGACAATGGCCGAAATCTGGTGGCAGCTTTGGCCCTTGGCAACCTCACTCACATCCCATGTCTGGCACATGTGCTCAATTTGGTTGTGCAGAGTTTTCTGAGGGACTATCCGGATCTTGATGCCCTGCTGCACAAGGTCCGCCTAGAGTGTGCTCACTTGCGGCGTTCCAGCTTGGCCAGATCCCGCATTGCTGCTCTGCAGCGCCGATTCCGCCTTCCGGAACACCGCATCATATGTGACCTACCTACCCGGTGGAATTCCACGTTACATATGTTGGAGCGGTTGTGTGAGCAGCAGCAAGCAGTTATGGAGTACCAGCTGCATCAGGCGCAAAGAAGTCGCAGTCAGCGCCGATCAGACTTCACAACCACAGAGTGGGCCACTATGAAGGACGTCTGCCAGGTTTTGCGTCCTTTTGATTATTCCACGCGGATGGCAAGTGCAGATGATGCACTAGTCAGCATGACTGTCCCCCTTATCTGCCTGCTTCAGCAAACTTTGCAAGGGTTAAGGGATGATGTGGTGGAAGAGGTGGAGGATGAGGAGTCACCTTTTCCATCAGCTTCTGGAGAGTCAGCGCCACGTGGTTCCTCACAAAGGGGTACGCAGGGGCCAATTTGTGAGGAGGATGAGGAGGAGTCAATGGAGGAGGAAGAGCTCCGTCCAGAGGAGGGAGCGACACAATTGTCCAGTGGTCAGTGTGTACAGCGAGGGTGGGGTGATGACGAGCGGGCAGAGATCATGTCTCAAGCAGGGGACAGCGTTTCTGGGCCGGTTGGCACTCTGCAGCACATGGTGGATTTCATGCTGCAGTGCCTGAGAAACGACCGCCGCATCGACCACATTCTCAACATGCCTGATTATTGGGTGTTCACCCTCCTCGATCCTCGCTACCGGGACAACGTCCAAAACCTCATCCCTGCGTTGACCCGGGAGCGTAAATTGCGGGAGTACCACGACACACTGGTGAATTCCATCATCTTCTCCTGTCCAACTGAGAGGAGTGCTGCTAGTGCTTTACAAAGCAGCTCAGTGCGTCGAGGCAGTGGGGGAGGCTCTGCCCAAAGAGGGAGCAGAAGCAGTGCCTCTGCCCAAGGCAAGCCCAGTATGGCACAACTCTGGCACACTTTTGTGTGCCCGCCCCAAATGTCTACACCATCACCGGCGGCTCCAGTCAGCAGGAGGCAACGGTTCCGTCAGATGGTGACAGACTACATGGCTTGCCCTCTTACTGTACTCCCAGACGGCTCTTCCCCGTTCAAGTTTTGGGTCTCTAAGCTGGATACATGGCCAGAGCTAAGCCAGTATGCATTGGAGGTGCTGGCTTGCCCTGCGGCTAGTGTCTTATCGGAACGTGTCTTTAGTGCCGCAGGTGGTGTACTAACAGACCGTCGCATGCGACTATCCTCCGATAACGTTGACCGGCTTACTTTCCTGAAAATGAACCAGGCCTGGATCTCGCAGGAATTTGCCACTCCTCTGCCTGATTAAGTAATTGGGTGTCATCCAGGTCTCCTGCTGTGTTCATCTTTCTACCACCTGAACTGCTATTCCTGGGCTCCAACACCGCCAGTTGCGGCTCAGAAGTGCAGGCTGCACAGTAAAAACATACGACCCAGTGTTATTGGGTTTCAGTAACGTCAGCTGATCCCCAGCTGTGTAGCCGGCAATGTGTCCTGCGACCGCCACGCTGGCACAACAACCTAAATGTAAGGGAACCTGTCCCCCCCCCCCCCCCCCCCGTCGTTTGTTACTGAAAGAGCCATCTTGTGCAGCAGTAATGCTGCACAAGGAAAAGGTAGCTCTTTTTTTTTAGCTCTTTGCACACGCAGAACTTAACACTTATAAAATGTGTTCACTGATACCGTTATACCGTCCCGGAGCTGGGACTTTCCTTCGTAATGTGACGCAGCACAGCCGTCATTCCTACCCCCTTGGTGCCATGCGCTGCCTCCTCAGCGTTGTTTTAAGCTGTCACGGAGCCTGCGCTGTTCTGTTATCCCTTGGGCATGCCCTATTTGCGCTGCCTGTCTTCTGACATAATTTGGTGTCAGGCTGGCTGCGCCTGTGCGGCCGCGGTGCCCGAGATCCCGCCTCGCAGTGTCTTCTGATTGAGTCACACTGCGGGCCTGGGATCCATGGGCATGCGCAGTGCATATCTTCCCCTCGGGCTCTCGCTCATTTCCCTCCGCCTTCTTTAGACTGTGCGCCGTCAGCTGATCCCTAGCATGCCACGGCCGTGACACCGCACAGTCTGAAGAAGAGGGAAGGAGGGGAGTGAGAGTCGAGGTTATGCACTGTGCATGCCCATGGTTCCAAGGCCCGCAGTGGGATTACGTTAGATGAGACTGCGAGGTGGGATCTGGAGCAGCGTGGACGCACAGGCACTGACAGCCTGACACCAAATTATGTCAGAAGACAGGCAGCGCTAATTGGGCATGGCCAAGGGCTAACAGAACAGCGCAGGCTCCGTGGCAGCTTAAAACAACGCTGAGGAGGCAGCGCACGGCATCAAGGGGATAGGAATGACAGCTGTGCTGTGTCCCATTACGAAGGAAATTCGCACCTCCGGAACGGTTTAACGGTATAAAGGGACACATTTTTAGTGTTTACTTCGGTGTTTGCAAGGAGCATAATTAAAAGAGCAACCTTTTCCTTTTGCATCCTTAGTGCTGCACAACATGGCTCTTTCAGCTACAAACGTCTTGGGGGGGGGGGGTTAAAGGTTTCCTTTCAACTTGCTCCAATCAGGCTTCGGCCTACACTCTGTTCCTCTGCTCCTCCTGCTGTCCCTGGGCTCTAACACCGCCAGTTGGTGCCTGGAAGTGCTGTGTGCACAGTCAACAGTCGCTCCTCTGTTATTGGGGTTCAGTAACGTCAGCTGATCCCCAGCTGTGTGTGCGGCAATACCTCCAATCTGCTCCTCCTGCTGTCCCTGGGCTCTAACACCGCCAGTTGGTGCCTGGAAGTGCTGTGTGCACAGTCAACAGTCGCTCCTCTGTTATTGGGGTTCAGTAACGTCAGCTGATCCCCAGCTGTGTATCCGGCAACGTGTCATGCGACCGCCACGCTGGCACAACTAAAATGTAAGGGGACCTGTCCCCCCCCCCCCCTAGGCGTTTGTTACTGAAAGAGCCACCATGTGCAGCACTAATACTGCACAAGGGAAAGGTCGCTCTTGAAATTATGCTCCTTGCAAACGCTGAACTACACACTCATGTAATGTGTCCCCTCACACCGTCCAACCGTCCCGGAGGTGGGACTTTCCTTTGTAATGTGACACAGCACAGCCGTCATTGCTACCCCCTTGGCACCGTGCGCTGCCTCCTTAGCGTTGTTTGATTCCGTCATGGACCCTGCGCTGTTATGTTATCCCTTGGCCATGCACAGTTTGCGCTGCCCGTCCTCTGACATCATTTGTTGTCGTCCTGGCTGCGCCTGTGCGTCCACGCTGCCCGAAATCACACCTCGCAGTGTCGTCTAATGTGATCCCACAGTGGGCCTGGTATCCATGGCCATGCGCAGTGCATATACTAGCCTCTCACTCCCCTTCTTCACGCTTCTTCAGACTAGGCGGCGTCAGCTGATCCCTAATAGCATGCCACGGCCGTGACGCCGCACAGTCTGAAGAAGCAGGAAGGAGGTGAGTGAGAGGCGATGATATGCACTGCGCATGCCCATGGATCCCTGGCCCGCAGTGGGACTACATTAGATGACACTGCAAGGTTGGATCTCGGGCAGCTTGGACGCACAGGCACTGCCAGCCTGACACCTACATGATGTCAGAAGACGGGCACCGCTAACTGTGCATGGCCAAGGGATAACATTACAGTGCGGGCTCCGTGACAGAACCAAACAACGTTGAGGAGGTGGTGCCCGGCACCAAGGGGGTTGGAATGACGGCTGTGCTGTGTCACATTACAAAGGAAAGTCCCACTTCCGGGATGGTTTGACGGTGTGAGGGGACACATTATATGAGTGTGTACTTCAGCGTTTGCAAGGAGCATAATTTTCGGAGCCACCATTTTCCATGTGCAGTATTACTGCTGTACAAGATGGCTCTTTCAGCAACAAATGCCTGGGGGGGGGGGTTAAAGGTTCCCTTTCAACTTGCTCCACTGCAGGCTTCGGCCTACACTCTGCTCCTCTTTGATTCCCTGGGTTTCAACACTGTCAGTTGCCACCTGGAAGTGTTGTCTACACAGAAAAAAACACTAGGTGATGTGTCAGTGGGGTTCAGCACCGCCAGCTGTTCCCCTGCTGTGTAGTCGGCAACGTGTCCAGCACAAGCCACGCTGGCACAACAGAACAAAAGCTGCCACCAGTGCAGGCTTCGGCCTACACTCTGCTCCTCTCCTCCTCCTGCTGACCCTGGGCTCAAACACCGCTAGTTTTTGCCCGGAAGTGCTAGCTGCACAGAGAAAAACACCAGCCAATGTGTTAGTGGGGTTCAGCAACGCCAGCTGTTCCCCTGCTGTGTAGCCGGCAACGTGACCTGCAAACGCCATGCAGGCACAGGAACTGAAATTAAAAGGGAACCTGGCCCCACCCCCCCAGGTGTTTCTATGTATAACAGCCACCTAGTACAGCAGTACTGCTGCATTTGTACAAGGTGGCTGACTTTTTCTCCTTGCCCACGTGGAACTCAACACGTACAAAATGTGTCTCATTGAGACCATTCCACTGTCCCTGAGGTGTGACTTTCCTTTGTAATGATACGCAGCACCCCCCTTGGTAGCGTTTCCCGTCTTTTGTCATCATGGTTAGCTGGCTGCGCCTGTGCATCCGCCCTGCTAGAAACAACGCCCCTCGTTGTCATATTTATTTTGTCAGCGAGGGTGTGGTTTATGGGCACGAGCAGTGCATATGTTCGCCTGTCTTAACTCATCTCCTTCCGCCTTCTTCAGACTGTGCGGCCTCCTGGCCGTGGTAGGCGATAAGGGATCAGCTGAGGCCGCCCAGTCTGGAGCCGGTGTAAGGACATGTGTAAGCGGCAAACCTATTTACTGCACAAGGCCACGAATCCCAGCCACGTAGTGTGATTGTTTGAAAACACACTGTGGGTCTGGGATTCATGTCCATCGCTAACCGCAACGGCCGACATGAAATGAGGTCAGAAGACAGGAAGCGCTCACAGCGCATGGCCAAGGGATCACAATAGCGCAGACTCCTGTACAGCAAATAACAACGCTCAGGAATCTGCGCCCAGTACCTAGGTGCAAATTTTGACACCTGTGCTGCGTCTCGTTAAAAAGACAAGTCACGCCTCCACAACTGTTTGACAGTATAATGGGCTAAATAGTGTACGTGTTTTAGTCAGCGTGTGCAAGGAGCAAAACAAATAGAGCAACCTTTTACTTGTGCAGCATTAATGCTGCACAAGGTGTGGCTCTTGTACCTTGCAACACCTGAGGGGGGGGTTAAAGGTAACCTTTGAAATTGGTTCAACTAGGCTTCGGCCTACACTCTGCTCCTCTCCTCCTCCTGCTGACCCTGGGCTCAAACAACGCCAGTTTCTGCCCGGACATGCTAGCTGCACAGAGAAAAACACCAGCCAATGTGTTAGTGGGGTTCAGCACCGCCTGCTGTTCCCCCGCTGTGTAGCCGGCATCGTGTCCAGCACAAGCCACGCTGGCACAACCGACCAAAAGCTGCCACCAGTGCAGGCTTCGGCCTACACTTTGCTCCTCTCCTCCTCCTCCTGCTGACCCTGGGCTCTAACACCGCTAGTTTTTGCCCGGACATGCAATCTGCACAGAGAAAAACACCAGTCAATGTGTCAGTGGGGTTCAGCAACGCCAGCTGTTCCCCTGCTGTGTAGCTTGCAACGTGACCTGCAAACGCCACGCAGGCACATGAACTGAAATTGAAGGGAGCCTGCCCCCCACCCACAGGTGTTTCTATGTATATCAGCCACCTTGTACAGCAGTACTGCTGCATTTGTACGAGGTGGCTGACTTTTTCTCCTTGCCCACGTGGAACTCAACACGTACAAAATGTGTCTCATTAGAGACCATTACAATGTCCCTGAGGTGTGACTTTCCTTTGTAATGACACGCAGCACCCCCATTGTTAGCGCTGCCCGTCTCCTGACATCATTGGTTGGCTGGCTGTGCCTGTGCGTCCCCCCTGCCCGACACAACGCCCCCCGTTGTCTCATATATTTTGACTGCGAGGGTGTGATTGATGGGCACGAGCAGTGCATATGTTCCCCTGTTTTCACTCCCCTCCTTCCGCCTTCTTCTGACTGTGCGGCCTCATGGCCGCGGCATGCGATAAGGGATCAGCTGAGGCCGCCCAGTCTGAAGCAGGTGTAAGGACATGTGTGAGCGGCGAACATATTTACTGCACAAGGCCACGAATCCCAGCACCGCAGTGTGACTTTAGGAAAAGCCACTGTGGGTCTGGGATTTATGGCCATCGTTAACCGCACCGGCCAACATGAAATGAGGTCATGAGACGGCCTGCACTAACAGGGTATTGCCAAGGGATAACACAAGAGCGCAGACTCCTGTACAGCAAATAACAACGCTCAGGAATCTGCGCCCAGTACCTAGGTGCAAATTTTGACACCTGTGCTGCGTCTCGTTAAAAAGACAAGTCACGCCTCCACAACTGTTTGACAGTATAATGGGCTAAATAGTGTACGTGTTTAATTCAGCGTGTGCAAGGAGCAAAATTAAATAGAGCAACCTTTGACTTGTGCATCATTAATGCTGTTCAAGGTGTGGCTCTTGTACCTTGCAACACCTGAGGGGGGGGTTTAAGGTAACCTTTGAAATTGGTTCAACTAGGCTTCGGCCTACACTCTGCTCCTCTACTCCTCCTGCTGACCCTGGGCTCAAACACCGCTAGTTTTTGCCCGGAAATGCTAGCTGCACAGAGAAAAACACCAGCCAATGTGTTAGTGGGGTTCAGCACCGCCAGCTGTTCCCCTGCTGTGTAGTCGGCAACGTGTCCAGCACAAGCCACGCTGGCACAACAGAACAAAAGCTGCCACCAGTGCAGGCTTCGGCCTACACTTTGCTCCTCTCCTCCTCCTCCTGCTGACCCTGGGCTCTAACACCGCTAGTTTTTGCCCGGACATGCAATCTGCACAGAGAAAAACACCAGTCAATGTGTCAGTGGGGTTCAGCAACGCCAGCTGTTCCCCTGCTGTGTAGCTTGCAACGTGACCTGCAAACGCCACGCAGGCACATGAACTGAAATTGAAGGGAGCCTGCCCCCCACCCCCCCAGGTGTTTCTATGTATAACAGCCACCTTGTACAGCAGTACTGCTGCATTTGTACAAGGTGGCTGACTTTTTCTCCTTGCACACGTGGAACTCAACAAGTACAAAATGTGTCTCATTACAGACCATTACAATGTCCCTGAGGTGTGACTTTCCTTTTTAATGACACGCAGCACCCCCATTGTTAGCGCTGCCCGTCTCCTGACATCATTGGTTGGCTGGCTGTGCCTGTGCGTCCCCCCTGCCCGACACAACGCCCCCCGTTGTCTCATATATTTTGACTGCGAGGGTGTGATTGATGGGCACGAGCAGTGCATATGTTCCCCTGTTTTCACTCCCCTCCTTCCGCCTTCTTCTGACTGTGCGGCCTCATGGCCGCGGCATGCGATAAGGGATCAGCTGAGGCCGCCCAGTCTGAAGCAGGTGTAAGGACATGTGTGAGCGGCGAACATATTTACTGCACAAGGCCACGAATCCCAGCACCGCAGTGTGACTTTAGGAAAAGCCACTGTGGGTCTGGGATTTATGGCCATCGTTAACCGCACCGGCCAACATGAAATGAGGTCATGAGACGGCCTGCACTAACAGGGTATTGCCAAGGGATAACACAAGAGCGCAGACTCCTGTACAGCAAATAACAACGCTCAGGAATCTGCGCCCAGTACCTAGGTGCAAATTTTGACACCTGTGCTGCGTCTCGTTAAAAAGACAAGTCACGCCTCCACAACTGTTTGACAGTATAATGGGCTAAATAGTGTACGTGTTTAATTCAGCGTGTGCAAGGAGCAAAATTAAATAGAGCAACCTTTGACTTGTGCATCATTAATGCTGTTCAAGGTGTGGCTCTTGTACCTTGCAACACCTGAGGGGGGGGTTAAAGGTAACCTTTGAAATTGGTTCAACTAGGCTTCGGCCTACACTCTGCTCCTCTACTCCTCCTGCTGACCCTGGGCTCAAACACCGCTAGTTTTTGCCCGGAAATGCTAGCTGCACAGAGAAAAACACCAGCCAATGTGTTAGTGGGGTTCAGCACCGCCAGCTGTTCCCCTGCTGTGTAGTCGGCAACGTGTCCAGCACAAGCCACGCTGGCACAACAGAACAAAAGCTGCCACCAGTGCAGGCTTCGGCCTACACTTTGCTCCTCTCCTCCTCCTCCTGCTGACCCTGGGCTCTAACACCGCTAGTTTTTGCCCGGACATGCAATCTGCACAGAGAAAAACACCAGTCAATGTGTCAGTGGGGTTCAGCAACGCCAGCTGTTCCCCTGCTGTGTAGCTTGCAACGTGACCTGCAAACGCCACGCAGGCACATGAACTGAAATTGAAGGGAGCCTGCCCCCCACCCCCCCAGGTGTTTCTATGTATAACAGCCACCTTGTACAGCAGTACTGCTGCATTTGTACAAGGTGGCTGACTTTTTCTCCTTGCACACGTGGAACTCAACAAGTACAAAATGTGTCTCATTACAGACCATTACAATGTCCCTGAGGTGTGACTTTCCTTTTTAATGACACGCAGCACCCCCATTGTTAGCGCTGCCCGTCTCCTGACATCATTGGTTGGCTGGCTGTGCCTGTGCGTCCCCCCTGCCCGACACAACGCCCCCGTTGTCTCATATATTTTGACTGCGAGGGTGTGATTGATGGGCACGAGCAGTGCATATGTTCCCCTGTTTTCACTCCCCTCCTTCCGCCTTCTTCTGACTGTGCGGCCTCATGGCCGCGGCATGCGATAAGGGATCAGATGAGGCCGTCCAGTCTGAAGCAGGTGTAAGGACATGTGTGAGCGGCAAACATATTTACTGCACCAGGGCACGAATCCCAGCACCGCAGTGTGATTTTTTAAAAACACACTGTGGGTCTGGGATTCATGTCCATCGCCAACCGCAACGGCCAACATGAAATGAGGTCATAAGACAGGAAGCGCTCACAGCGCATGGCCAAAGGATCACAAGAGCGCAGACTCCTGTACAGCAACTAACAACGCTCAGGAAGCTGCGCCCATGCAAAAAGGTGTTTTCGACACCTGTGCTGCTTTTCTTTAAAAAGACAAGTCACGCCTCCACTACTGTTAAACAGTATAATGGGCTAAATAGTCTACGTGTTGCATTCAGCTTGTGCAAGTAGACAAATTAATAGAGCAACCTTTTACTTGTGCAGCATTAATGCTGCAGAAGGAGTGGCTCTTGTTCTTTGTAACACCTGAGGGGGGGTTAAAGGTAACCTTTGAAATTGGTGCAACTAGGCTTCGGCCTACACTCTGCTCCTCTCCTCCTCCTGCTGACCCTGGGCTGTAACAACGCTAGTTTTTGCCCGGAAATGCTAGCTGCACAGAGAAAAACACCAGCCAATGTGTTAGTGGGGTTCAGCAACGCCAGCTGTTCCCCCGCTGTGTAGCCGGCATCGTGTCCAGCACAAGCCACGCTGGCACAACCGACCAAAAGCTGCCACCAGTGCAGGCTTCGGCCTACACTTTGCTCCTCTCCTCCTCCTCCTGCTGACCCTGGGCTCAAACACCGCTAGTTTTTGCCCGGAAATGCTAGCTGCACAGAGAAAAACACCAGCCAATGTGTTAGTGGGGTTCAGCACCGCCAGCTGTTCCCCCGCTGTGTAGCCGGCATCGTGTCCAGCACAAGCCACGCTGGCACAACCGACCAAAAGCTGCCACCAGTGCAGGCTTCGGCCTACACTTTGCTCCTCTCCTCCTCCTCCTGCTGACCCTGGGCTCAAACACCGCTAGTTTTTGCCCGGAAATGCTAGCTGCACAGAGAAAAACACCAGCCAATGTGTTAGTGGGGTTCAGCACCGCCAGCTGTTCCCCTGCTGTGCAGCTTGCAACGTGACCTGCAAACGCCACGCAGGCACATGAACTGAAATTGAAGGGAGCCTGGCCCCCACCCCCAGGTGTTTCTATGTATAACAGCCACCTTGTACAGCAGTACTGCTGCATTTGTACAAGGTGGCTGATGTTTTCTCCTTGCCCACGTGGAACTCAACACGTACAAAATGTGTCTCTTTGAGACCATTCCACTGTCCCTGAGGTGTGACTTTCCTTTCTAATGATACGCAGCACCCCCCTTGGTAGCGCTTCCCGTCTTCTGACATCATTGGTTGGCTACTTGCGCCTGTTCGTCCGCCCTGCCTGAATAAAATGCTCCTCGTTGTCTTAATTATTTTGACTGCGAGGGTGTGATTGATGGGCACGAGCAGTGCATATCTTCGCCTGTCTTAACTCATCTCCTTCAGCCTTCTTCAGACTGTGCAGCCTCATGGCCGCGGCATGCAAGAAGGGATCAGCAGAGGCCGCCCAGTCTGAAGCAGGTGTAAGGACGTGTGTGAGCGGCCAAAATATTTACTGCTCAAGGCCACGAATCCCAGCACCGCAGTGTGGCTTTATGAAAAGACACTGTGGGTCTGGGATTTATGGCCATCGTTAACCGCACCGGCCAACATGAAATGATGTCATAAGATGGGCAGCGCTAACAGGGCATTGCCAAGGGATAACACAAGAGCGCAGACTCCTGTACAGCAAATAACAACGCTCAGGAAGCTGCTCCAAGCACCAAGGCGTTATTTTGGACACCTGTGCTGCGTCTCATCAAAAAACCAAGTCACGCATCCACTACAGTTTGACTGTAGAATGGGGTAAATTGTGTATGTCTTTCATTCAGCGTGTGCAAGTAGACAAATTAATAGAGCAACCTTTCACTTGTGCAGCATTAATACTGCACAAGGTGTGTCTCTTGTACTTTGTAACACCTGAGGGGGGGGTTAAAGGTTTCCTTTGAAATTGGTTCAACTAAGCTTCGGCCTACACTCTGCTCCTCTCCTCCTCCTCCTGCTTCAACACGGGCTCTAACATCGCTAGTTTTTGCCCGCAAGTGCTAGCTGCACAGAGAAAAACACACGCCATTGTGTTAGTGGGGTTCAGCAACGCCAGCTGTTCCCCCAGTGTGTAGCCGGCAAAGTGTCCTGCAAACGCAACGCAGACACAAAGCTGCCTCCAGTGCAGGCTTCGGCCTACACTCATCTCCCCCTGCTTACCCTTTGCTCCAACACCGCTAGTTGGGGCTCTAGGAAGACAATCTTTAATAGGCAAGGCAACGCATCCGGGTTCCAGCACCGCCAGCTGGTTCTCGGCAGTGTTCTTGTCACAGGTACTCCCTCGTGCCAAGCCTGGTTTCAGCACCGTCAGCTGTTTCCGGGTTGTGTCAACTTCACTGAGACGCCTATGCTTGCCCCGTCGTGGTGCGGTCGAGTTAGCCAACTCCAGGGTGCCTCCAGTTTAGGAGCTTCCTATGTGGGCTGCGTGAACTGGTAGTCAAGGCTGGTTCTGTAGTGCCAGTAGGCCCAGCTCCCCCTGTAGGACTGTTGGGGTTCGGTAACTGCGGCTGCCTCGCGGCCTAGCTGTTCTCTCCTCTCCTGTGGGCCTTGGGGTCCACCACCTGGTTCCAGCACCGTCAGCTGGTTCCGGGCCGAGCCTTTGGCTTAGGTGCCTCCTCCTGGGTATCCGAGTTCCGCCAACGCCAGGCGGTCCTTGGTAGTGCTTTTAAGCGCGGGCACCTACAGCTTAGTAACCGGGTTCCAGCACCGTCAGCTGGTCCTCGGTCGTGCCATTGGCTCTTGCACACTGGGGCAACGCATCCGGGTTCCAGCACCGCCAGCTGGTTCTCGGCAGTGTTTTTGTCACAGGTACTCCCTCGTGCCAAGCCTGGTTTCAGCACCGTCAGCTGTTTCCGGGTTGTGTCAAGCTCACTGAGACACCTATGCTTGCCTCGTCGTGGTGCGGTCGGGTTAGCCAACTCCAGGGTGCCTCCAGTTTAGGAGCTTCCTATGTGGGCTGCGTGAACTGGTAGTCAAGGCTGGTTCTGTAGTGCCAGTAGGCCCAGCTCCCCCTGTAGGACTGTTGGGGTTCGGTAACTGCGGCTGCCTCGCGGCCTAGCTGTTCTCTCCTCTCCTGTGGGCCTTGGGGTCCACCACCTGGTTCCAGCACCGTCAGCTGGTTCCGGGCCGAGCCTTTGGCTTAGGTGCCTCCTCCTGGGTATCCGAGTTCCGCCAACGCCAGGCGGTCCTTGGTAGTGCTTTTAAGCGCGGGCACCTACAGCTTAGTAACCGGGTTCCAGCACCGTCAGCTGGTCCTCGGTCGTGCCATTGGCTCTTGCACACTGGGGCAACGCATCCGGGTTCCAGCACCGCCAGCTGGTTCTCGGCAGTGTTTTTGTCACAGGTACTCCCTCGTGCCAAGCCTGGTTTCAGCACCGTCAGCTGTTTCCGGGTTGTGTCAAGCTCACTGAGACACCTATGCTTGCCTCGTCGTGGTGCGGTCGGGTTAGCCAACTCCAGGGTGCCTCCAGTTTAGGAGCTTCCTATGTGGGCTGCGTGAACTGGTAGTCAAGGCTGGTTCTGTAGTGCCAGTAGGCCCAGCTCCCCCTGTAGGACTGTTGGGGTTCGGTAACTGCGGCTGCCTCGCGGCCTAGCTGTTCTCTCCTCTCCTGTGGACCTTCGGGTCCACCACCTGGTTCCAGCACCGTCAGCTGGTTCCGGGCCGAGCCTTTGGCTTAGGTGCCTCCTCCTGGGTATCCGAGTTCCGCCAACGCCAGGCGGTCCTTGGTAGTGCTTTTAAGCGCGGGCACCTACAGCTTAGTAACCGGGTTCCAGCACCGTCAGCTGGTCCTCGGTCGTGCCATTGGCTCTTGCACACTGGGGCAACGCATCCGGGTTCCAGCACCGCCAGCTGGTTCTCGGCAGTGTTTTTGTCACAGGTACTCCATCGTGCCAAGCCTGGTTTCAGCACCGTCAGCTGTTTCCGGGTTGTGTCAAGTACACTCTATACCCTACACTCTAAACTCTATACCCTACACTCTACACTCTATACCCTACACTCTATGACATACACTCTATACCCTACACTCTATACCCTACACTCTATACCATACACTCTACACTCTATACCCTACACTCTATACGATACACTCTACACCATACACTCTATAGCATACACTCTATACCCTACACTCTACAGTCTATACCCTACACTCTATACCCTACACTCTACACCCTGCACTCTATACCCTACACTCTATACCCTACACCCTACACTCTATACCCTACACTCTATACCATACACTCTATACCCTACACTCTACACTCTATACCCTACACTCTACACCCTACACTCTATACCCTACACTCTAATCCCTACGCTCTACACTCTATACCCTACACTCTATACCCTACACTCTATACCTTACACTCTACACTCTATTCCCTACACTCTATACCCTACACTCTATACCCTACACTCTATACCCTACACTCTATAACCTACACTCTACACCCTACACACTATACCCTACACTCTACACTCTATACCCTACACTCTATACCCTACACTCTATAACCTACACTCTATACCCTACACTCTACAATCTATACCCTACACTCTATAGCCTACACTCTACAATCTGTACCCTACACTCTATACCCTACACTCTATACCCTACAGTCTATACCCTACACTCTATACCCTACACTCTACACTCTATACCTTACACTCTACACTCTATTCCCTACACTCTATACCCTACACTCTATACCCTACACTCTATACCCTACACTCTATACCCTACACTCTACAACCTACACTCTATACCCTACACTCTATACCATACACTCTATACTCTACACTCTATACCCTACACTCTACACCCTACACTCTATACCCTACACTCTATACCCTACACTCTACACTCTATACCTTACACTCTACACTCTATTCCCTACACTCTATACCCTACACTCTATACCCTACACTTTATACCCTACACTCTATACCCTACACTCTACACCCTACACTCTATACCCTACACTCTATACCATACACTCTATACCCTACACTCTACACTCTATACCCTACACTCTACACCCTACACTCTATACCCTACACTCTAATCCCTACACTCTACACTCTATACCCTACACTCTATACCCTACACTCTAGACCTTACACTCTACACTCTATTCCCTACACTCTATACCCTACACTCTATACCCTACACTCTATACCCTACACTCTATACCCTACACTCTACACCCTACACACTATACCCTACACTCTACACTCTATACCCTACACTCTATACCCTACACTCTATACCCTACACTCTATACCCTACACTCTACACTCTGTACCCTACACTCTATAGCCTACACTCTACAATCTATACCCTACACTCTATACCCTACACTCTATACCCTACAGTCTATACCCTACACTCTATACCCTACACTCTACACTCTATACCTTACACTCTACACTCTATTCCCTACACTCTATACCCTACACTCTATACCCTACACTCTATACCCTACACTCTATACCCAACACTCTACAACCTACACTCTATACCCTACACTCTATACCATACACTATATACCCTACACTCTACACTCTATACCCTACACTCTACACCCTACACTCTATACCCTACACTCTAATCCCTACACTCTACACTCTATACCCTACACTCTATACCCTACACTCTACACTCTATACCTTACACTCTACACTCTATTCCCTACACTCTATACCCTACACTCTATACCCTACACTCTATACCCTACACTCTATACCCTACACTCTACACCCTACACTCTATACCCTACACTCTATACCATACACTCTATACCCTACACTCTACACTCTATACCCTACACTCTACACCCTACACTCTATACCCTACACTCTATACCCTACACTCTACACTCTCTACCCTACACTCTATACCCTACACTCTATAACATACACTCTATACCCTACACTCTATACCCCACACTCTATACCCTACACTATACACTCTATACCCTACACTCTACACTTTATAAACTACACTCTATACCCTAAACTCTATACCCTACACTCTACACCCTGCACTCTATACCCTACACTCTATACCCTACACTCTACACTCTATACCCTACACTCTAAAGCCTACACTCTACAATCTATACCCTACACTCTATACCCTACACTCTATACCCTACAGTCTATACCCTACACTCTATACCCTACACTCTACACTCTATACCTTACACTCTACTCCCTACACTCTATACCCTACACTCTATACCCTACACTCTATACCCTACACTCTATACCCTACACTCTACACCCTACACTCTATACCCTACACTCTTTACCATACACTCTATACCCTACACTCTACACTCTATACCCTACACTCTAAACCCTACACTCTATACCCTACACTCTAATCCCTACACTCTACACTCTATACCCTACACTCTATACCCTACACTCTACACTCTATACCTTACACTCTACACTCTATTCCCTACACTCTATACCCTACACTCTATACCCTACACTCTATACCCTACACTCTATACCCTACACTCTACACTCTACACACTATACCCTACACTCTACACTCTATACCCTACACTCTATACCCTACACTCTATACCCTACACTCTACACTCTATACCCTACAATCTATAGCCTACACTCTACAATCTATACCCTACACTCTATACCCTACACTCTATACCCTACAGTCTATACCCTACACTCTATACCCTACACTCTACACTCTATACCTTACACTCTACACTCTATTCCCTACAATCTATACCCTACACTCTATACCCTACACTCTATACCCTACACTCTATACCCTACACTCTACACCCTACACTCTATACCCTACACTCTATACCATACACTCTATACCCTACACTCTACACTCTATACCGTACACTCTACACCCTACACTCTATACCCTACACTCTAATCCCTACACTCTACACTCTATACCCTACACTCTATACCCTACACTCTACACTCTATACCTTACACTCTACACTCTATTCCCTACACTCTATACCCTACACTCTATACCCTACACTCTATACCCTACACTCTATACCCTACACTCTACACCCTACACTCTATACCCTACACTCTATACCATACACTCTATACCCTACACTCTACACTCTATACCCTACACTCTACACCCTACACTCTATACCCTACACTCTATACCCTACACTCTACACTCTCTACCCTACACTCTATACCCTACACTCTATAACATACACTCTATACCCTACACTCTATACCCTACACTCTATACCCTACACTATACAGTCTATACCCTACACTCTACACTTTATACCCTACACTCTATACCCTACACTCTATACCCTACACTCTACACCCTGCACTCTATACCCTACACACTATACCCTACACTCTACACTCTATACCCTACACTCTATACCCTACACTCTATACCCTACACTCTATACCCTACACTCTACACTCTATACCCTACACTCTATAGCCTACACTCTACAATCTATACCCTACACTCTATACCCTACACTCTATACCCTACACTCTATACCCTACACACTATACCATACACTCTATACCCTACACTCTACACTCTATACCCTACACTCTACACCCTACACTCTATGCCCTACACTCTATACCCTACACTCTACACTCTACACCCTACACTCTACACTCTATACTCTACACTCTACACTCTATACCCTACACTCTATACCCTACACTCGATGCCCTACACTCTATACCCTACACTCTATACCCCACACTCTATACCCTACACTCTACACTCTATACCATACACTCTATACCATACACTCTACACCCTACACTCTATACCACACACTCTATACCCTACACTCTACACTCTATACCCTACACTCTATACCATACACTCTACACTCTATAACCTACACTCTATACCATACACTCTACACCATACACTCTATAGCATACACTCTATACCCTACACTCTACACTCTATACCCTACACTCTATACCCTACACTCTACACCCTGCACTCTATACCCTACACACTATACCCTACACTCTACACTCTATACCCTACACACTATACCCTACACTCTATACCCTACACTCTATACCCTACACTGTACACTCTATACCCTACACTCTATAGCCTACACTCTACAATCTATACCCTACACTCTATACCCTACACTCTATACCCTACAGTCTATACCCTACACTCTATACCCTACACTCTACACTCTATACCTTACACTCTACACTCTATTCCCTACACTCTATACCCTACACTCTATACCCTACACTCTACACCCTACACTCTATACCGTACACTTTATACCATACACTCTATACCCTACACTCTACACTCTATACCCTACACTCTACACCCTACACTCTATACCCTACACTCTAATCCCTACACTCTACACTCTATACCCTACACTCTATACCCTACACTCTACACTCTATACCTTACACTCTACACTCTATTCCCTACACTCTATACCCTACACTCTATACCCTACACTCTATACCCTACACTCTACACCCTACACTCTATACCCTACACTCTATACCCTACACTCTACACTCTATACCCTACACTCTACACCCTACACTCTATACCCTACACTCTAATCCCTACACTCTACACTCTATACCCTACACTCTATACCCTACACTCTATACTCTACACTCTACACTCTCTACCCTACACTCTATACCCTACACTCTATACCCTACACTCTATACCCTACACTCTACACTCTATACCCTACACTCTACACTCTATACCCTACACTCTATACCCTACACTCTATACCCTACACTCTATACCCTACACTCTACACTCTATGCCCTACACTCTACACTCTATACCCTACACTCTACACTCTATACCCTACACTCTACACTCTATACCCTACACTCTATACCCTACACTCTATACCCTACACTCTACACTCTATGCCCTACACTCTACACTCTATTCCCTACACTCTATGCCCTACACTCTATACCCTACACTCTATACCCTACACTCTATACCCTACACTCTACACCCTACACTCTATACCATACACTCTATACCCTACACTCTACACTCTATACCCTACACTCTACACCCTACACTCTATACCCTACACTCTAATCCCTACACTCTACACTCTATACCCTACACTCTATACCCTACACTCTATACCCTACACTCTACACTCTCTACCCTACACTCTCTACCCTACACTCTATACCCTACTCTCTATACCCTACACTCTACACTCTATACCCTACACTCTACACTCTACACTCTATGCCCTACACTCTACACTCTATACCCTACACTCGATACCCTACACTCTATACCCTACACTCTACACTCTATACCCTACACTCTATACCCTACACTCTATGCCCTACACTCTATACCCTACACTCTATACCCTACACTCTATACCCTACACTCTACACTCTATACCCTACACTCTATACCCTACACTCTATACTCTACACTCTACACTCTATACCCTACACTCTATACCCTACACTCTACACTCTATGCCCTACACTCTACACTCTATACCCTACACTCTACACTCTATACCCTACACTCTACACTCTATACCCTACACTCTATACCCTACACTCTATACCCTATACTCTATACCCTACACTCTACACTCTATGCCCTACACTCTACACTCTATACCTTACACTCTACACTCTATTCCCTACACTCTATACCCTACACTATATACCCTACACTCTATACCCTACACTCTACATTCTACACTCTATACCCTACACTCTATACCATACACTCTATACCCTACACCCTACACTCTATACCCTACACTCTACACCCTACACTCTATACCCTACACTCTAATCCCTACACTTTACACTCTATACCCTACACTCTATACCCTACACTCTATACCCTACACTCTACACTCTCTACCCTACACTCTCTACCCTACACTCTATACCCTACACTCTATACCCTACACTCTACACTCTATACCCTACACTCTACACTCTATACCCTACACTCTATACCCTACACTCTATACCCTACACTCTACACTCTATGCCCTACACTCTACACTCTATACCCTACACTCTATACCCTACACTCTACACGCTATACCCTACACTCTATACCCTACACTCTATGCCCTACACTCTATATCCTACACTCTATACCCTACACTCTATACCCTACACTCTACACTCTATACCATACACTCTATACCCTACACTCTATACCCTACACTCTATACCCTACACTCTACACTCTATACCCTACACTCTATACCCTACACTCTACACTCTATACCCTACACTCTACACTCTATACCCTACACTCTATACCCTACACTCTATACCCTACACTCTATACCCTACACTCTACACTCTATACCCTACACTCTACACTCTATACCCTACATTCTATACCCTACACTCTATACCCTACACTCTATACCCTACACTATATACCCTACACTCTACACTCTATACCCTAAACTCTATACCCTACACTCTATACCCTACACTCTATACCCTACACTCTATACCCTACAATCTACACTCTATACCCTACACTCTATACCCTACACTCTATACCCTACACTCTACACTCTATACCCTACACTCTATACCCTACACTCTATACCCTACACTCTATACCCTACACTCTATACCCTACACTCTATACCCTACACTATACACTCTATACCCTACACTCTATACCCTACACTCTACACTCTATACCCTACACTCTATACCCTACACTCTAATCCCTACACTCTACACTCTATACCCTACACTCTATACCCTACACTCTATACCCTACACTCTACACTCTATACCCTACACTCTATATCCTACACTCTACACTCTATACCCTACACTCTATACCATACACTCTATACCCTACACTCTATACCATACACTCTATACCCTACACTCTATACCCTACACTCTATACCCTACACTCTATACCTTACACTCTATACCCTACACTCTATACCCTACAATCTAAACTCTATACCCTACACTCTACACTCTATACCCTACACTCTATTACATACACTCTATACCCTACACTCTATACCCTACACTCTATACCCTACACTCTACACTCTATACCCTACACTCTATGCCCTACACTCTATACCCTACACTCTATACCCTACATTCTATACCCTACACTATATACCATACACTCTACACCCTACACTCTATACCATACACTCTATACCCTACACTCTACACTCTATACCCTACACTCTATACCATACACTCTATACCCTACACTCTATAACCTACACTCTATACCCTACAATCTAAACTCTATACCCTACACTCTACACTCTATACCCTACTCTCTATAACATACACTCTATACCCTACACTCTATACTCTACACTCTACACCATATACTCTATAGCATACACTCTATACCCTACACTCTACACTCTATACCCTACACTCTATACCCTACACTCTATACCCTACACTATACACTCTATACCCTACACTCTACACTTTATACCCTACACTCTATACCCTACACTCTATACCCTACACTCTACACTCTATACCCTACACTCTATACCCTACACTCTACACTCTATACCCTACACTCTATACCCTACACTCTAATCCCTACACTCTACACTCTATACCCTACACTCTATACCCTACACTCTATACCCTACACTCTACACTCTATACCCTACACTCTATATCCTACACTCTACACTCTATACCCTACACTCTATACCATACACTCTATACCCTACACTCTATACCATACACTCTATACCCTACACTCTATACCCTACACTCCATACCCTACACTCTATACCTTACACTCTATACCCTACACTCTATACCATACACTCTACACTCTATACCCTACACTCTATACCATACACTCTACACCATATACTCTATAGCATACACTCTATACCCTACACTCTACACTCTATACCCTACACTCTATACCCTACACTCTATACCCTACACTATACACTCTATACCCTACACTCTACACTCTATACCCTACACTCTATACCATACACTCTACACCATATACTCTATAGCATACACTCTATACCCTACACTCTACACTCTATACCCTACACTCTATACCCTACACTCTATACCCTACACTATACACTCTATACCCTACACTCTACACTCTATACCCTACACTCTATACCCTACACTCTATACCCTACACTCTACACTCTATACCCTACACTCTATATCCTACACTCTATACCCTACACTCTATACCATACACTCTATACCCTACACTCTATACCCTACACTCCATACCCTACACTCTATACCTTACACTCTATACCCTACACTCTATACCATACACTCTACACTCTATACCCTACACTCTATACCATACACTCTATACCCAACACTCTACACCCTACACTCTATACCCTACACTCTATACCATACACTCTATACCCTACACTCTATAACCTACACTCTACACTCTATACCCTACACTCTATACCCTACACTCTACACTCTATACCCTACACTCTATACCCTACACTCTATACCCTACACTCTACACTCTATACCCTACACTCTATACCCTACACTCTATGCCCTACACCCTATACCCTACACTCTACACTCTATACCCTACACTCTAGACCCTACACTCTATACCCTACACTCTAATCCCTACACTCTACACTCTATACCCTACACTCTATACCCTACACTCTACACTCTATTCCCTACACTCTATACCCTACAATCTATACCCTACACTCTATACCCTACACTCTATACCCAACACTCTACACCCTACACTCTATACCCTACACTCTATACCCTACACTCTATACCCTACACTCTACACTCTATACCCTACACTCTACACTCTATACCCTACACTTTATACCCTACACTCTATACCCTACACTCTATACCCTACACTCTATACTCTATACCCTACACTCTACACTCTATACCCTACATTCTATACCCTACACTCTATACCCTACACTCTATACCCTACACTCTATACCCTACACTCTACACTCTATACCCTAAACTCTATACCCTACACTCTATACCCTACACTCTATACCCTACACTCTATACCCTACACTCTATACCCTACAATCTACACTCTATACCCTACACTCTATACCCTACACTCTATACCCTACACTCTACACTCTATACCCTACACTCTATACCCTACACTCTATACCCTACACTCTATACCCTACACTCTATACCCTACACTCTACACTCTATACCCTACACTCTATACCCTACACTCTACACTCTATACCCTACACTCTATACCCTACACTCTAATCCCTACACTCTACACTCTATACCCTACACTCTATACCCTGCACTCTATACCCTACACTCTACACTCTATACCCTACACTCTATATCCTACACTCTACACTCTATACCCGACACTCTATACCATACACTCTATACCCTACACTCTATACCATACACTCTATACCCTACACTCTATACCCTACACTCTATACCCTACACTCTATACCTTACACTCTATACCCTACACTCTATACCCTACAATCTAAACTCTATACCCTACACTCTACACTCTATACCCTACACTCTATAACATACACTCTATACCCTACACTCTATACCCTACACTCTATACCCTACACTCTACACTCTATACCCTACACTCTATGCCCTACACTCTATACCCTACACTCTATACCCTACATTCTATACCCTACACTATATACCATACACTCTACACCCTACACTCTATACCATACACTCTATACCCTACACTCTACACTCTATACCCTACACTCTATACCATACACTCTATACCCTACACTCTATAACCTACACTCTATACCCTACAATCTGAACTCTATACCCTACACTCTACACTCTATACCCTACACTCTATAACATACTCTCTATACCCTACACTCTATACTCTACACTCTACACCATATACTCTATAGCATACACTCTATACCCTACACTCTACACTCTATACCCTACACTCTATACCCTACACTCTATACCCTACACTATACACTCTATACCCTACACTCTACACTTTATACCCTACACTCTATACCCTACACTCTATACCCTACACTCTACACTCTATACCCTACACTCTATACCCTACACTCTACACTCTATACCCTACACTCTATACCCTACACTCTAATCCCTACACTCTACACTCTATACCCTACACTCTATACCCTACACTCTATACCCTACACTCTACACTCTATACCCTACACTCTATATCCTACACTCTACACTCTATACCCTACACTCTATACCATACACTCTATACCCTACACTCTATACCATACACTCTATACCCTACACTCTATACCCTACACTCCATACCCTACACTCTATACCTTACACTCTATGCCCTACACTCTATACCATACACTCTACACTCTATACCCTACACTCTATACCATACACTCTACACCATATACTCTATAGCATACACTCTATACCCTACACTCTACACTCTATACCCTACACTCTATACCCTACACTCTATACCCTACACTATACACTCTATACCCTACACTCTACACTCTATACCCTACACTCTATACCCTACACTCTATACCCTACACTCTACACTCTATACCCTACACTCTATATCCTACACTCTACACTCTATACCCTACACTCTATACCATACACTCTATACCCTACACTCTATACCATACACTCTATACCCTACACTCTATACCCTACACTCCATACCCTACACTCTATACCTTACACTCTATACCCTACACTCTATACCATACACTCTACACTCTATACCCTACACTCTATACCATACACTCTACACCATATACTCTATAGCATACACTCTATACCCTACACTCTACACTCTATACCCTACACTATATACCCTACACTCTATACCCTACACTCTACATTCTACACTCTATAACCTACACTCTATACCATACACTCTATACCCTACACCCTACACTCTATACCCTACACTCTACACCCTACACTCTATACCCTACACTCTAATCCCTACACTTTACACTCTATACCCTACACTCTATACCCTACACTCTACACTCTCTACCCTACACTCTCTACCCTACACTCTATACCCTACACTCTATACCCTACACTCTACACTCTATACCCTACACTCTATACCCTACACTCTATGCCCTACACTCTATATCCTACACTCTATACCCTACACTCTATACCCTACACTCTACACTCTATACCATACACTCTATACCCTACACTCTATACCCTACACTCTATACCCTACACTCTACACTCTATACCCTACACTCTATACCCTACACTCTACACTCTATACCCTACACTCTATACCCTACACTCTATACCCTACACTCTACACTCTATACCCTACACTCTATACCCTACACTCTATGCCCTACACTCTATACCCTACACTCTATACCCTACACCCTATACCCTACACTCTACACTCTATTCCCTACTCTCTATACCCTACAATCTATACCCTACACTCTATACCCTACACTCTATACCCAACACTCTACACCCTACACTCTATACCCTACACTCTACACTCTATTCCCTACTCTCTATACCCTACAATCTATACCCTACACTCTATACCCTACACTCTATACCCAACACTCTACACCCTACACTCTATACCCTACACTCTATACCATACACTCTATACCCTACACTCTATACCCTACACTCTACACTCTATACCCTACACTCTATACCCTACACTCTACACTCTATACCCTACACTCTATACCCTACACTCTATACCCTACACTCTACACTCTATACCCTACACTCTATACCCTACACTCTATGCCCTACACTCTATACCCTACACTCTATACCCTACACCCTATACCCTACACTCTACACTCTATACCCTATACTCTAGACCCTACACTCTATACCCTACACTCTAATCCCTACACTCTACACTCTATACCCTACACTCTATACCCTACACTCTACACTCTATTCCCTACACTCTATACCCTACAATCTATACCCTACACTCTATACCCTACACTCTATACCCAACACTCTACACCCTACACTCTATACCCTACACTCTATACCCTACACTCTATACCCTACACTCTACACTCTATACCCTACACTCTACACTCTATACCCTACACTCTATACCCTACACTCTATACCCTACACTCTATACCCTACACTCTACACTCTATACCCTACACTCTACACTCTATACCCTACATTCTATACCCTACACTCTATACCCTACACTCTATACCCTACACTCTATACCCTACACTCTACACTCTATACCCTAAACTCTATACCCTACACTCTATACCCTACACTCTATACCCTACACTCTATACCCTACACTCTATACCCTACACTCTACACTCTATACCCTACACTCTACACTCTATACCCTACATTCTATACCCTACACTCTATACCCTACACTCTATACCCTACACTATATACCCTACACTCTACACTCTATACCCTAAACTCTATACCCTACACTCTATACCCTACACTCTATACCCTACACTCTATACCCTACAATCTACACTCTATACCCTACACTCTATACCCTACACTCTATACCCTACACTCTACACTCTATACCCTACACTCTATACCCTACACTCTATACCCTACACTCTATACCCTACACTCTATACCCTACACTCTATACCCTACACTCTACACTCTATACCCTACACTCTATAACCTACACTCTACACTCTATACCCTACACTCTATACCCTACACTCTAATCCCTACACTCTACACTCTATACCCTACACTCTATACCCTACACTCTATACCCTACACTCTACACTCTATACCCTACACTCTATATCCTACACTCTACACTCTATACCCTACACTCTATACCATACACTCTATACCCTACACTCTATACCATACACTCTATACCCTACACTCTATACCCTACACTCTATACCCTACACTCTATACCTTACACTCTATACCCTACACTCTATACCCTACAATCTAAACTCTATACCCTACACTCTACACTCTATACCCTACACTCTATAACATACACTCTATACCCTACACTCTATACCCTACACTCTATACCCTACACTCTACACTCTATACCCTACACTCTATGCCCTACACTCTATACCCTACACTCTATACCCTACATTCTATACCCTACACTATATACCATACACTCTACACCCTACACTCTATACCATACACTCTATACCCTACACTCTACACTCTATACCCTACACTCTATACCATACACTCTATACCCTACACTCTATAACCTACACTCTATACCCTACAATCTAAACTCTATACCCTACACTCTACACTCTATACCCTACTCTCTATAACATACACTCTATACCCTACACTCTATACTCTACACTCTACACCATATACTCTATAGCATACACTCTATACCCTACACTCTACACTCTATACCCTACACTCTATACCCTACACTCTATACCCTACACTATACACTCTATACCCTACACTCTACACTTTATACCCTACACTCTATACCCTACACTCTATACCCTACACTCTACACTCTATACCCTACACTCTATACCCTACACTCTACACTCTATACCCTACACTCTATACCCTACACTCTAATCCCTACACTCTACACTCTATACCCTACACTCTATACCCTACACTCTATACCCTACACTCTACACTCTATACCCTACACTCTATATCCTACACTCTACACTCTATACCCTACACTCTATACCATACACTCTATACCCTACACTCTATACCATACACTCTATACCCTACACTCTATACCCTACACTCCATACCCTACACTCTATACCTTACACTCTATACCCTACACTCTATACCATACACTCTACACTCTATACCCTACACTCTATACCATACACTCTACACCATATACTCTATAGCATACACTCTATACCCTACACTCTACACTCTATACCCTACACTCTATACCCTACACTCTATACCCTACACTATACACTCTATACCCTACACTCTACACTCTATACCCTACACTCTATACCATACACTCTACACCATATACTCTATAGCATACACTCTATACCCTACACTCTACACTCTATACCCTACACTCTATACCCTACACTCTATACCCTACACTATACACTCTATACCCTACACTCTACACTCTATACCCTGCACTCTATACCCTACACTCTATACCCTACACTCTACACTCTATACCCTACACTCTATATCCTACACTCTATACCCTACACTCTATACCATACACTCTATACCCTACACTCTATACCCTACACTCCATACCCTACACTCTATACCTTACACTCTATACCCTACACTCTATACCATACACTCTACACTCTATACCCTACACTCTATACCATACACTCTATACCCAACACTCTACACCCTACACTCTATACCCTACACTCTATACCATACACTCTATACCCTACACTCTATACCCTACACTCTACACTCTATACCCTACACTCTATACCCTACACTCTACACTCTATACCCTACACTCTATACCCTACACTCTATACCCTACACTCTACACTCTATACCCTACACTCTATACCCTACACTCTATGCCCTACACCCTATACCCTACACTCTACACTCTATACCCTACACTCTAGACCCTACACTCTATACCCTACACTCTAATCCCTACACTCTACACTCTATACCCTACACTCTACACTCTATACCCTACACTCTATAACATACACTCTATACCCTACACTCTATACCCTACACTCTACACTCTATACCCTACACTCTATGCCCTACACTCTATACCCTACACTCTATACCCTACATTCTATACCCTACACTATATACCATACACTCTACACCCTACACTCTATACCATACACTCTATACCCTACACTCTACACTCTATACCCTACACTCTATACCATACACTCTATACCCTACACTCTATAACCTACACTCTATACCCTACAATCTAAACTCTATACCCTACACTCTACACTCTATACCCTACTCTCTATAACATACACTCTATACCCTACACTCTATACTCTACACTCTACACCATATACTCTATAGCATACACTCTATACCCTACACTCTACACTCTATACCCTACACTCTATACCCTACACTCTATACCCTACACTATACACTCTATACCCTACACTCTACACTTTATACCCTACACTCTATACCCTACACTCTATACCCTACACTCTACACTCTATACCCTACACTCTATACCCTACACTCTACACTCTATACCCTACACTCTATACCCTACACTCTAATCCCTACACTCTACACTCTATACCCTACACTCTATACCCTACACTCTATACCCTACACTCTACACTCTATACCCTACACTCTATATCCTACACTCTACACTCTATACCCTACACTCTATACCATACACTCTATACCCTACACTCTATACCATACACTCTATACCCTACACTCTATACCCTACACTCCATACCCTACACTCTATACCTTACACTCTATACCCTACACTCTATACCATACACTCTACACTCTATACCCTACACTCTATACCATACACTCTACACCATATACTCTATAGCATACACTCTATACCCTACACTCTACACTCTATACCCTACACTCTATACCCTACACTCTATACCCTACACTATACACTCTATACCCTACACTCTACACTCTATACCCTACACTCTATACCATACACTCTACACCATATACTCTATAGCATACACTCTATACCCTACACTCTACACTCTATACCCTACACTCTATACCCTACACTCTATACCCTACACTATACATTCTATACCCTACACTCTACACTCTATAGTAACATAGTAACATAGTTAGTAAGGCCGAAAAAAGACATTTGTCCATCCAGTTCAGCCTATATTCCATCATAATAAATATCCAGATCTACGTCCTTTTACAGAACCTAATAATTGTATGATACAATATTGTTCTGCTCCAGGAAGACATCCAGGCCTCTCTTGAACCCCTCGACTGAGTTCGCCATCACCACTTCCTCAGGCAAGCAATTCCAGATTCTCACTGCCCTAACAGTAAAGAATCCTCTTCTATGTTGGTGGAAAAACCTTCTCTCCTCCAGACGCAAAGAATGCCCCCTTGTGCCCGTCACCTTCCTTGGTATAAACAGATCCTCAGCGAGATATTTGTATTGTCCCCTTATATACTTATACATGGTTATTAGATCGCCCCTCATTCGTCTTTTTTCTAGACTAAATAATCCTAATTTCGCTAATCTATCTGGGTATTGTAGTTCTCCCATCCCCTTTATTAATTTTGTTGCCCTCCTTTGTACTCTCTCTAGTTCCATTATATCCTTCCTGAGCACCGGTGCCCAAAACTGGACACAGTACTCCATGTGCGGTCTAACTAGGGATTTGTACAGAGGCAGTATAATGCTCTCATCATGTGTATCCAGACCTCTTTTAATGCACCCCATGATCCTGTTTGCCTTGGCAGCTGCTGCCTGGCACTGGCTGCTCCAGGTAAGTTTATCATTAACTAGGATCCCCAAGTCCTTCTCCCTGTCAGATTTACCCAGTGGTTTCCCGTTCAGTGTGTAATGGTGATATTGATTCCCTCTTCCCATGTGTATAACCTTACATTTATCATTGTTAAACCTCATCTGCCACCTTTCAGCCCAAGTTTCCAACTTATCCAGATCCATCTGTAGCAGAATACTATCTTCTCTTGTATTAACTGCTTTACATAGTTTTGTATCATCTGCAAATATCGATATTTTACTGTGTAAACCTTCTACCAGATCATTAATGAATATGTTGAAGAGAACAGGTCCCAATACTGACCCCTGCGGTACCCCACTGGTCACAGCGACCCAGTTAGAGACTATACCATTTATAACCACCCTCTGCTTTCTATCACTAAGCCAGTTACTAACCCATTTACACACAATTTCCCCCAGACCAAGCATTCTCATTTTGTGTACCAACCTCTTGTGCGGCACGGTATCAAACGCTTTGGAAAAATCGAGATATACCACGTCCAATGACTCACCGTGGTCCAGTCTATAGCTTACCTCTTCATAAAAACTGATTAGATTGGTTTGACAGGAGCGATTTCTCATAAACCCATGCTGATATGGAGTTAAACAGTTATTCTCATTGAGATAATCCAGAATAACATCCCTCAGAAACCCTTCAAATATTTTACCAACAATAGAGGTTAGACTTACTGGCCTATAATTTCCAGGTTCACTTTTAGAGCCCTTTTTGAATATTGGCACCACATTTGCTATGCGCCAATCCTGCGGAACAGACCCTGTCGCTATAGAGTCCCTAAAAATAAGAAATAATGGTTTATCTATTACATTACTTAGTTCTCTTAGTACTCGTGGGTGTATGCCATCCGGACCCGGAGATTTATCTATTTTAATCTTATTTAGCCGGTTTCGCACCTCTTCTTGGGTTAGATTGGTGACCCTTAATATAGGGTTTTCATTGTTTCTTGGGATTTCACCTAGCATTTCATTTTCCACCGTGAATACCGTGGAGAAGAAGGTGTTTAATATGTTAGCTTTTTCCTCGTCATCTACAACCATTCTTTCCTCACTATTTTTTAAGGGGCCTACATTTTCAGTTTTTATTCTTTTACTATTGATATAGTTGAAGAACAGTTTGGGATTAGTTTTACTCTCCTTAGCAATGTGCTTCTCTGTTTCCTTTTTGGCAGCTTTAATTAGTTTTTTAGATAAAGTATTTTTCTCCCTATAGTTTTTTAGAGCTTCAATGGTGCCATCCTGCTTTAGTAGTGCAAATGCTTTCTTTTTACTGTTAATTGCCTGTCTTACTTCTTTGTTTAGCCACATTGGGTTTTTCCTATTTCTAGTCCTTTTATTCCCACAAGGTATAAACCGCTTACACTGCCTATTTAGGATGTTCTTAAACATTTCCCATTTATTATCTGTATTCTTATTTCTGAGGATATTGTCCCAGTCTACCAGATTAAGGGCATCTCTAAGCTGGTCAAACTTTGCCTTCCTAAAGTTCAGTGTTTTTGTGACTCCCTGACAAGTCCCCCTAGTGAAAGACAGGTGAAACTGCACAATATTGTGGTCGCTATTTCCTAGATGCCCGACCACCTGCAGATTTGTTATTCTGTCAGGTCTATTAGATAGTATTAGGTCTAAAAGTGCTGCTCCTCTGGTTGGATTCTGCACCAATTGTGAAAGATAATTTTTCTTGGTTATTAGCAGAAACCTGTTGCCTTTATGGGTTTCACAGGTTTCTGTTTCCCAGTTAATATCCGGGTAGTTAAAGTCCCCCATAACCAAGACCTCATTATGGGTTGCAGCTTCATCTATCTGCTTTAGAAGTAGACTTTCCATGCTTTCTGTTATATTTGGGGGTTTGTAACAGACCCCAATGAGAATTTTGTTACCATTTTTCCCTCCATGAATTTCAACCCATATGGACTCGACATCCTCATTTCCTTCGCTAATATCCTCCCTTAAAGTGGACTTTAGACAAGACTTTACATAGAGACAAACCCCTCCTCCTCTCCGATTTTTACGATCCTTTCTAAACAGACTGTAACCCTGTAAGTTAACTGCCCAGTCATAGCTTTCATCTAACCATGTCTCGGTTATTCCCACTATGTCAAAGTTACCTGTAGATATTTCTGCTTCTAGTTCTTCCATCTTGTTTGTCAGGCTTCTGGCGTTTGCAAGCATGCAGTTTAGAGGATTTTGTTTTGTTCCAATCTCCTCACTGTGGATTATTTTAGAAATGTTCTTACCTCCCTTCTGAGTATGTTTTCCTGGGTCGTCTTTGTTCGAGTCTAATGTTTTTCTTCCCGTCCCCTCTTCTTCTAGTTTAACGCCCTCCTGATGAGTGTAGCGAGTCTTCTGGCGAATGTGTGTTTCCCAGGTTTGTTGAGGTGTAGTCCGTCTCTGGCGAGGAGTCCATCATACCAATAATTCACACCGTGGTCCAGGAATCCAAATCCTTGTTGTCTGCACCATCGTCTTAGCCAGTTGTTTGCATCAAGGATCCTGTTCCATCTCCTGGTGCCATACCCTGCACTCTATACCCTACACTCTATACCCTACACTCTACACTCTATACCCTACACTCTATATCCTACACTCTATACCCTACACTCTATACCATACACTCTATACCCTACACTCTATACCCTACACTCTATACCATACACTCTACACTCTATACCCTACACTCTATACCATACACTCTATACCCAACACTCTACACCCTACACTCTATACCCTACACTCTATACCATACACTCTATACCCTACACTCTATACCCTACACTCTACACTCTATACCCTACACTCTATACCCTACACTCTACACTCTATACCCTACACTCTATACCCTACACTCTATACCCTACACTCTACACTCTATACCCTACACTCTATACCCTACACTCTACACTTTATACCCTACACTCTATACCCTACACTCTATACCCTACACTCTACACTCTATACCCTACACTCTATACCCTACACTCTACACTCTATACCCTACACTCTATACCCTACACTCTAATCCCTACACTCTACACTCTATACCCTACACTCTATACCCTACACTCTATACCCTACACTCTACACTCTATACCCTACACTCTATATCCTACACTCTACACTCTATACCCTACACTCTATACCATACACTCTATACCCTACACTCTATACCATACACTCTATACCCTACACTCTATACCCTACACTCCATACCCTACACTCTATACCTTACACTCTATACCCTACACTCTATACCATACACTCTACACTCTATACCCTACACTCTATACCATACACTCTACACCATATACTCTATAGCATACACTCTATACCCTACACTCTACACTCTATACCCTACACTCTATACCCTACACTCTATACCCTACACTATACACTCTATACCCTACACTCTACACTCTATACCCTACACTCTATACCATACACTCTACACCATATACTCTATAGCATACACTCTATACCCTACACTCTACACTCTATACCCTACACTCTATACCCTACACTCTATACCCTACACTATACACTCTATACCCTACACTCTACACTCTATACCCTGCACTCTATACCCTACACTCTATACCCTACACTCTACACTCTATACCCTACACTCTATATCCTACACTCTATACCCTACACTCTATACCATACACTCTATACCCTACACTCTATACCCTACACTCCATACCCTACACTCTATACCTTACACTCTATACCCTACACTCTATACCATACACTCTACACTCTATACCCTACACTCTATACCATACACTCTATACCCAACACTCTACACCCTACACTCTATACCCTACACTCTATACCATACACTCTATACCCTACACTCTATACCCTACACTCTACACTCTATACCCTACACTCTATACCCTACACTCTACACTCTATACCCTACACTCTATACCCTACACTCTATACCCTACACTCTACACTCTATACCCTACACTCTATACCCTACACTCTATGCCCTACACCCTATACCCTACACTCTACACTCTATACCCTACACTCTAGACCCTACACTCTATACCCTACACTCTAATCCCTACACTCTACACTCTATACCCTACACTCTACACTCTATACCCTACACTCTATAACATACACTCTATACCCTACACTCTATACCCTACACTCTATACCCTACACTCTACACTCTATACCCTACACTCTATGCCCTACACTCTATACCCTACACTCTATACCCTACATTCTATACCCTACACTATATACCATACACTCTACACCCTACACTCTATACCATACACTCTATACCCTACACTCTACACTCTATACCCTACACTCTATACCATACACTCTATACCCTACACTCTATAACCTACACTCTATACCCTACAATCTAAACTCTATACCCTACACTCTACACTCTATACCCTACTCTCTATAACATACACTCTATACCCTACACTCTATACTCTACACTCTACACCATATACTCTATAGCATACACTCTATACCCTACACTCTACACTCTATACCCTACACTCTATACCCTACACTCTATACCCTACACTATACACTCTATACCCTACACTCTACACTTTATACCCTACACTCTATACCCTACACTCTATACCCTACACTCTACACTCTATACCCTACACTCTATACCCTACACTCTACACTCTATACCCTACACTCTATACCCTACACTCTAATCCCTACACTCTACACTCTATACCCTACACTCTATACCCTACACTCTATACCCTACACTCTACACTCTATACCCTACACTCTATATCCTACACTCTACACTCTATACCCTACACTCTATACCATACACTCTATACCCTACACTCTATACCATACACTCTATACCCTACACTCTATACCCTACACTCCATACCCTACACTCTATACCTTACACTCTATACCCTACACTCTATACCATACACTCTACACTCTATACCCTACACTCTATACCATACACTCTACACCATATACTCTATAGCATACACTCTATACCCTACACTCTACACTCTATACCCTACACTCTATACCCTACACTCTATACCCTACACTATACACTCTATACCCTACACTCTACACTCTATACCCTACACTCTATACCATACACTCTACACCATATACTCTATAGCATACACTCTATACCCTACACTCTACACTCTATACCCTACACTCTATACCCTACACTCTATACCCTACACTATACATTCTATACCCTACACTCTACACTCTATAGTAACATAGTAACATAGTTAGTAAGGCCGAAAAAAGACATTTGTCCATCCAGTTCAGCCTATATTCCATCATAATAAATATCCAGATCTACGTCCTTTTACAGAACCTAATAATTGTATGATACAATATTGTTCTGCTCCAGGAAGACATCCAGGCCTCTCTTGAACCCCTCGACTGAGTTCGCCATCACCACTTCCTCAGGCAAGCAATTCCAGATTCTCACTGCCCTAACAGTAAAGAATCCTCTTCTATGTTGGTGGAAAAACCTTCTCTCCTCCAGACGCAAAGAATGCCCCCTTGTGCCCGTCACCTTCCTTGGTATAAACAGATCCTCAGCGAGATATTTGTATTGTCCCCTTATATACTTATACATGGTTATTAGATCGCCCCTCATTCGTCTTTTTTCTAGACTAAATAATCCTAATTTCGCTAATCTATCTGGGTATTGTAGTTCTCCCATCCCCTTTATTAATTTTGTTGCCCTCCTTTGTACTCTCTCTAGTTCCATTATATCCTTCCTGAGCACCGGTGCCCAAAACTGGACACAGTACTCCATGTGCGGTCTAACTAGGGATTTGTACAGAGGCAGTATAATGCTCTCATCATGTGTATCCAGACCTCTTTTAATGCACCCCATGATCCTGTTTGCCTTGGCAGCTGCTGCCTGGCACTGGCTGCTCCAGGTAAGTTTATCATTAACTAGGATCCCCAAGTCCTTCTCCCTGTCAGATTTACCCAGTGGTTTCCCGTTCAGTGTGTAATGGTGATATTGATTCCCTCTTCCCATGTGTATAACCTTACATTTATCATTGTTAAACCTCATCTGCCACCTTTCAGCCCAAGTTTCCAACTTATCCAGATCCATCTGTAGCAGAATACTATCTTCTCTTGTATTAACTGCTTTACATAGTTTTGTATCATCTGCAAATATCGATATTTTACTGTGTAAACCTTCTACCAGATCATTAATGAATATGTTGAAGAGAACAGGTCCCAATACTGACCCCTGCGGTACCCCACTGGTCACAGCGACCCAGTTAGAGACTATACCATTTATAACCACCCTCTGCTTTCTATCACTAAGCCAGTTACTAACCCATTTACACACAATTTCCCCCAGACCAAGCATTCTCATTTTGTGTACCAACCTCTTGTGCGGCACGGTATCAAACGCTTTGGAAAAATCGAGATATACCACGTCCAATGACTCACCGTGGTCCAGTCTATAGCTTACCTCTTCATAAAAACTGATTAGATTGGTTTGACAGGAGCGATTTCTCATAAACCCATGCTGATATGGAGTTAAACAGTTATTCTCATTGAGATAATCCAGAATAACATCCCTCAGAAACCCTTCAAATATTTTACCAACAATAGAGGTTAGACTTACTGGCCTATAATTTCCAGGTTCACTTTTAGAGCCCTTTTTGAATATTGGCACCACATTTGCTATGCGCCAATCCTGCGGAACAGACCCTGTCGCTATAGAGTCCCTAAAAATAAGAAATAATGGTTTATCTATTACATTACTTAGTTCTCTTAGTACTCGTGGGTGTATGCCATCCGGACCCGGAGATTTATCTATTTTAATCTTATTTAGCCGGTTTCGCACCTCTTCTTGGGTTAGATTGGTGACCCTTAATATAGGGTTTTCATTGTTTCTTGGGATTTCACCTAGCATTTCATTTTCCACCGTGAATACCGTGGAGAAGAAGGTGTTTAATATGTTAGCTTTTTCCTCGTCATCTACAACCATTCTTTCCTCACTATTTTTTAAGGGGCCTACATTTTCAGTTTTTATTCTTTTACTATTGATATAGTTGAAGAACAGTTTGGGATTAGTTTTACTCTCCTTAGCAATGTGCTTCTCTGTTTCCTTTTTGGCAGCTTTAATTAGTTTTTTAGATAAAGTATTTTTCTCCCTATAGTTTTTTAGAGCTTCAATGGTGCCATCCTGCTTTAGTAGTGCAAATGCTTTCTTTTTACTGTTAATTGCCTGTCTTACTTCTTTGTTTAGCCACATTGGGTTTTTCCTATTTCTAGTCCTTTTATTCCCACAAGGTATAAACCGCTTACACTGCCTATTTAGGATGTTCTTAAACATTTCCCATTTATTATCTGTATTCTTATTTCTGAGGATATTGTCCCAGTCTACCAGATTAAGGGCATCTCTAAGCTGGTCAAACTTTGCCTTCCTAAAGTTCAGTGTTTTTGTGACTCCCTGACAAGTCCCCCTAGTGAAAGACAGGTGAAACTGCACAATATTGTGGTCGCTATTTCCTAGATGCCCGACCACCTGCAGATTTGTTATTCTGTCAGGTCTATTAGATAGTATTAGGTCTAAAAGTGCTGCTCCTCTGGTTGGATTCTGCACCAATTGTGAAAGATAATTTTTCTTGGTTATTAGCAGAAACCTGTTGCCTTTATGGGTTTCACAGGTTTCTGTTTCCCAGTTAATATCCGGGTAGTTAAAGTCCCCCATAACCAAGACCTCATTATGGGTTGCAGCTTCATCTATCTGCTTTAGAAGTAGACTTTCCATGCTTTCTGTTATATTTGGGGGTTTGTAACAGACCCCAATGAGAATTTTGTTACCATTTTTCCCTCCATGAATTTCAACCCATATGGACTCGACATCCTCATTTCCTTCGCTAATATCCTCCCTTAAAGTGGACTTTAGACAAGACTTTACATAGAGACAAACCCCTCCTCCTCTCCGATTTTTACGATCCTTTCTAAACAGACTGTAACCCTGTAAGTTAACTGCCCAGTCATAGCTTTCATCTAACCATGTCTCGGTTATTCCCACTATGTCAAAGTTACCTGTAGATATTTCTGCTTCTAGTTCTTCCATCTTGTTTGTCAGGCTTCTGGCGTTTGCAAGCATGCAGTTTAGAGGATTTTGTTTTGTTCCAATCTCCTCACTGTGGATTATTTTAGAAATGTTCTTACCTCCCTTCTGAGTATGTTTTCCTGGGTCGTCTTTGTTCGAGTCTAATGTTTTTCTTCCCGTCCCCTCTTCTTCTAGTTTAACGCCCTCCTGATGAGTGTAGCGAGTCTTCTGGCGAATGTGTGTTTCCCAGGTTTGTTGAGGTGTAGTCCGTCTCTGGCGAGGAGTCCATCATACCAATAATTCACACCGTGGTCCAGGAATCCAAATCCTTGTTGTCTGCACCATCGTCTTAGCCAGTTGTTTGCATCAAGGATCCTGTTCCATCTCCTGGTGCCATACCCTGCACTCTATACCCTACACTCTATACCCTACACTCTACACTCTATACCCTACACTCTATATCCTACACTCTATACCCTACACTCTATACCATACACTCTATACCCTACACTCTATACCCTACACTCTATACCATACACTCTACACTCTATACCCTACACTCTATACCATACACTCTATACCCAACACTCTACACCCTACACTCTATACCCTACACTCTATACCATACACTCTATACCCTACACTCTATACCCTACACTCTACACTCTATACCCTACACTCTATACCCTACACTCTACACTCTATACCCTACACTCTATACCCTACACTCTATACCCTACACTCTACACTCTATACCCTACACTCTATACCCTACACTCTACACTTTATACCCTACACTCTATACCCTACACTCTATACCCTACACTCTACACTCTATACCCTACACTCTATACCCTACACTCTACACTCTATACCCTACACTCTATACCCTACACTCTAATCCCTACACTCTACACTCTATACCCTACACTCTATACCCTACACTCTATACCCTACACTCTACACTCTATACCCTACACTCTATATCCTACACTCTACACTCTATACCCTACACTCTATACCATACACTCTATACCCTACACTCTATACCATACACTCTATACCCTACACTCTATACCCTACACTCCATACCCTACACTCTATACCTTACACTCTATACCCTACACTCTATACCATACACTCTACACTCTATACCCTACACTCTATACCATACACTCTACACCATATACTCTATAGCATACACTCTATACCCTACACTCTACACTCTATACCCTACACTCTATACCCTACACTCTATACCCTACACTATACACTCTATACCCTACACTCTACACTCTATACCCTACACTCTATACCATACACTCTACACCATATACTCTATAGCATACACTCTATACCCTACACTCTACACTCTATACCCTACACTCTATACCCTACACTCTATACCCTACACTATACACTCTATACCCTACACTCTACACTCTATACCCTGCACTCTATACCCTACACTCTATACCCTACACTCTACACTCTATACCCTACACTCTATATCCTACACTCTATACCCTACACTCTATACCATACACTCTATACCCTACACTCTATACCCTACACTCCATACCCTACACTCTATACCTTACACTCTATACCCTACACTCTATACCATACACTCTACACTCTATACCCTACACTCTATACCATACACTCTATACCCAACACTCTACACCCTACACTCTATACCCTACACTCTATACCATACACTCTATACCCTACACTCTATACCCTACACTCTACACTCTATACCCTACACTCTATACCCTACACTCTACACTCTATACCCTACACTCTATACCCTACACTCTATACCCTACACTCTACACTCTATACCCTACACTCTATACCCTACACTCTATGCCCTACACCCTATACCCTACACTCTACACTCTATACCCTACACTCTAGACCCTACACTCTATACCCTACACTCTAATCCCTACACTCTACACTCTATACCCTACACTCTACACTCTATACCCTACACTCTATAACATACACTCTATACCCTACACTCTATACCCTACACTCTATACCCTACACTCTACACTCTATACCCTACACTCTATGCCCTACACTCTATACCCTACACTCTATACCCTACATTCTATACCCTACACTATATACCATACACTCTACACCCTACACTCTATACCATACACTCTATACCCTACACTCTACACTCTATACCCTACACTCTATACCATACACTCTATACCCTACACTCTATAACCTACACTCTATACCCTACAATCTAAACTCTATACCCTACACTCTACACTCTATACCCTACTCTCTATAACATACACTCTATACCCTACACTCTATACTCTACACTCTACACCATATACTCTATAGCATACACTCTATACCCTACACTCTACACTCTATACCCTACACTCTATACCCTACACTCTATACCCTACACTATACACTCTATACCCTACACTCTACACTTTATACCCTACACTCTATACCCTACACTCTATACCCTACACTCTACACTCTATACCCTACACTCTATACCCTACACTCTACACTCTATACCCTACACTCTATACCCTACACTCTAATCCCTACACTCTACACTCTATACCCTACACTCTATACCCTACACTCTATACCCTACACTCTACACTCTATACCCTACACTCTATATCCTACACTCTACACTCTATACCCTACACTCTATACCATACACTCTATACCCTACACTCTATACCATACACTCTATACCCTACACTCTATACCCTACACTCCATACCCTACACTCTATACCTTACACTCTATACCCTACACTCTATACCATACACTCTACACTCTATACCCTACACTCTATACCATACACTCTACACCATATACTCTATAGCATACACTCTATACCCTACACTCTACACTCTATACCCTACACTCTATACCCTACACTCTATACCCTACACTATACACTCTATACCCTACACTCTACACTCTATACCCTACACTCTATACCATACACTCTACACCATATACTCTATAGCATACACTCTATACCCTACACTCTACACTCTATACCCTACACTCTATACCCTACACTCTATACCCTACACTATACATACTATACCCTACACTCTACACTCTATACCCTGCACTCTATACCCTACACTCTATACCCTACACTCTACACTCTATACCCTACACTCTATATCCTACACTCTATACCCTACACTCTATACCATACACTCTATACCCTACACTCTATACCCTACACTCTATACCATACACTCTACACTCTATACCCTACACTCTATACCATACACTCTATACCCAACACTCTACACCCTACACTCTATACCCTACACTCTATACCATACACTCTATACCCTACACTCTATACCCTACACTCTACACTCTATACCCTACACTCTATACCCTACACTCTACACTCTATACCCTACACTCTATACCCTACACTCTATACCCTACACTCTACACTCTATACCCTACACTCTATACCCTACACTCTACACTCTATACCCTACACTCTACACTCTATACCCTACACTCTATACCCTACACTCTATACCCTACACTCTATACCCTACACTCTACACTCTATACCCTACACTCTACACTCTATACCCTACATTCTATACCCTACACTCTATACCCTACACTCTATACCCTACACTATATACCCTACACTCTACACTCTATACCCTAAACTCTATACCCTACACTCTATACCCTACACTCTATACCCTACACTCTATACCCTACACTCTATACCCTACAATCTACACTCTATACCCTACACTCTATACCCTACACTCTATACCCTACACTCTACACTCTATACCCTACACTCTATACCCTACACTCTATACCCTACACTCTATACCCTACACTCTATACCCTACACTCTATACCCTACACTCTACACTCTATACCCTACACTCTATACCCTACACTCTACACTCTATACCCTACACTCTATACCCTACACTCTAATCCCTACACTCTACACTCTATACCCTACACTCTATACCCTACACTCTATACCCTACACTCTACACTCTATACCCTACACTCTATATCCTACACTCTACACTCTATACCCTACACTCTATACCATACACTCTATACCCTACACTCTATACCCTACACTCTATACCCTACACTCTATACCTTACACTCTATACCCTACACTCTATACCCTACAATCTAAACTCTATACCCTACACTCTACACTCTATACCCTACACTCTATTACATACACTCTATACCCTACACTCTATACCCTACACTCTATACCCTACACTCTACACTCTATACCCTACACTCTATGCCCTACACTCTATACCCTACACTCTATACCCTACATTCTATACCCTACACTATATACCATACACTCTACACCCTACACTCTATACCATACACTCTATACCCTACACTCTACACTCTATACCCTACACTCTATACCATACACTCTATACCCTACACTCTATAACCTACACTCTATACCCTACAATCTAAACTCTATACCCTACACTCTACACTCTATACCCTACTCTCTATAACATACACTCTATACCCTACACTCTATACTCTACACTCTACACCATATACTCTATAGCATACACTCTATACCCTACACTCTACACTCTATACCCTACACTCTATACCCTACACTCTATACCCTACACTATACACTCTATACCCTACACTCTACACTTTATACCCTACACTCTATACCCTACACTCTATACCCTACACTCTACACTCTATACCCTACACTCTATACCCTACACTCTACACTCTATACCCTACACTCTATACCCTACACTCTAATCCCTACACTCTACACTCTATACCCTACACTCTATACCCTACACTCTATACCCTACACTCTACACTCTATACCCTACACTCTATATCCTACACTCTACACTCTATACCCTACACTCTATACCATACACTCTATACCCTACACTCTATACCATACACTCTATACCCTACACTCTATACCCTACACTCCATACCCTACACTCTATACCTTACACTCTATACCCTACACTCTATACCATACACTCTACACTCTATACCCTACACTCTATACCATACACTCTACACCATATACTCTATAGCATACACTCTATACCCTACACTCTACACTCTATACCCTACACTCTACACCCTACACTCTATACCCTACACTATACACTCTATACCCTACACTCTACACTCTATACCCTACACTCTATACCATACACTCTACACCATATACTCTATAGCATACACTCTATACCCTACACTCTACACTCTATACCCTACACTCTATACCCTACACTCTATACCCTACACTATACACTCTATACCCTACACTCGACACTCTATACCCTACACTCTATACCCTACACTCTATACCCTACACTCTACACTCTATACCCTACACTCTATATCCTACACTCTATACCCTACACTCTATACCATACACTCTATACCCTACACTCTATACCCTACACTCCATACCCTACACTCTATACCTTACACTCTATACCCTACACTCTATACCATACACTCTACACTCTATACCCTACACTCTATACCATACACTCTATACCCAACACTCTACACCCTACACTCTATACCCTACACTCTATACCATACACTCTATACCCTACACGCTATAACCTACACTCTACACTCTATACCCTACACTCTATACCCTACACTCTACACTCTATACCCTACACTCTATACCCTACACTCTATACCCTACACTCTACACTCTATACCCTACACTCTATACCCTACACTCTATGCCCTACACCCTATACCCTACACTCTACACTCTATACCCTACACTCTAGACCCTACACTCTATACCCTACACTCTAATCCCTACACTCTACACTCTATACCCTACACTCTATACCCTACACTCTACACTCTATTCCCTACACTCTATACCCTACAATCTATACCCTACACTCTATACCCTACACTCTATACCCAACACTCTACACCCTACACTCTATACCCTACACTCTATACCCTACACTCTATACCCTACACTCTACACTCTATACCCTACACTCTACACTCTATACCCTACACTCTATACCCTACACTCTATACCCTACACTCTATACCCTACACTCTATACTCTATACCCTACACTCTACACTCTATACCCTACATTCTATACCCTACACTCTATACCCTACACTCTATACCCTACACTCTATACCCTACACTCTACACTCTATACCCTAAACTCTATACCCTACACTCTATACCCTACACTCTATACCCTACACTCTATACCCTACACTCTATACCCTACAATCTACACTCTATACCCTACACTCTATACCCTACACTCTATACCCTACACTCTACACTCTATACCCTACACTCTATACCCTACACTCTATACCCTACACTCTATACCCTACACTCTATACCCTACACTCTACACTCTATACCCTACACTCTATACCCTACACTCTACACTCTATACCCTACACTCTATACCCTACACTCTAATCCCTACACTCTACACTCTATACCCTACACTCTATACCCTGCACTCTATACCCTACACTCTACACTCTATACCCTACACTCTATATCCTACACTCTACACTCTATACCCGACACTCTATACCATACACTCTATACCCTACACTCTATACCATACACTCTATACCCTACACTCTATACCCTACACTCTATACCCTACACTCTATACCTTACACTCTATACCCTACACTCTATACCCTACACTCTACACTCTATACCCTACACTCTATAACATACACTCTATACCCTACACTCTATACCCTACACTCTATACCCTACACTCTACACTCTATACCCTACACTCTATACCCTACACTCTACACTCTATACCCTACACTCTATGCCCTACACTCTATACCCTACACTCTATACCCTACATTCTATACCCTACACTATATACCATACACTCTACACCCTACACTCTATACCACACACTCTATACCCTACACTCTACACTCTATACCCTACACTCTATACCATACACTCTATACTCTACACTCTATAACCTACACTCTATACCCTACAATCTAAACTCTATACCCTACACTCTACACTCTATACCCTACACTCTATAACATACACTCTATACCCTACACTCTATACTCTACACTCTACACCATATACTCTATAGCATACACTCTATACCCTACACTCTACACTCTATACCCTACACTCTATACCCTACACTCTATACCCTACACTATACACTCTATACCCTACACTCTACACTTTATACCCTACACTCTATACCCTACACTCTATACCCTACACTCTACACTCTATACCCTACACTCTATACCCTACACTCTACACTCTATACCCTACACTCTATACCCTACACTCTAATCCCTACACTCTACACTCTATACCCTACACTCTATACCCTACACTCTATACCCTACACTCTACACTCTATACCCTACACTCTATATCCTACACTCTACACTCTATACCCTACACTCTATACCATACACTCTATACCCTACACTCTATACCCTACACTCCATACCCTACACTCTATACCTTACACTCTATGCCCTACACTCTATACCATACACTCTACACTCTATACCCTACACTCTATACCATACACTCTACACCATATACTCTATAGCATACACTCTATACCCTACACTCTACACTCTATACCCTACACTCTATACCTTACACTCTATACCCTACACTATACACTCTATACCCTACACTCTACACTCTATACCCTACACTCTATACCCTACACTCTATACCCTACACTCTACACTCTATACCCTACACTCTATATCCTACACTCTACACTCTATACCCTACACTCTATACCATACACTCTATACCCTACACTCTATACCATACACTCTATACCCTACACTCTATACCCTACACTCCATACCCTACACTCTATACCTTACACTCTATACCCTACACTCTATACCATACACTCTACACTCTATACCCTACACTCTATACCATACACTCTACACCATATACTCTATAGCATACACTCTATACCCTACACTCTACACTCTATACCCTACACTATATACCCTACACTCTATACCCTACACTCTACATTCTACACTCTATAACCTACACTCTATACCATACACTCTATACCCTACACCCTACACTCTATACCCTACACTCTACACCCTACACTCTATACCCTACACTCTAATCCCTACACTTTACACTCTATACCCTACACTCTATACCCTACACTCTACACTCTCTACCCTACACTCTCTACCCTACACTCTATACCCTACACTCTATACCCTACACTCTACACTCTATACCCTACACTCTATACCCTACACTCTATGCCCTACACTCTATATCCTACACTCTATACCCTACACTCTATACCCTACACTCTACACTCTATACCATACACTCTATACCCTACACTCTATACCCTACACTCTATACCCTACACTCTACACTCTATACCCTACACTCTATACCCTACACTCTACACTCTATACCCTACACTCTATACCCTACACTCTATACCCTACACTCTACACTCTATACCCTACACTCTATACCCTACACTCTATGCCCTACACTCTATACCCTACACTCTATACCCTACACCCTATACCCTACACTCTACACTCTATACCCTACACTCTAGACCCTACACTCTATACCCTACACTCTAATCCCTACACTCTACACTCTATACCCTACACTCTATACCCTACACTCTACACTCTATTCCCTACTCTCTATACCCTACAATCTATACCCTACACTCTATACCCTACACTCTATACCCAACACTCTACACCCTACACTCTATACCCTACACTCTATACCATACACTCTATACCCTACACTCTATACCCTACACTCTACACTCTATACCCTACACTCTATACCCTACACTCTACACTCTATACCCTACACTCTATACCCTACACTCTATACCCTACACTCTACACTCTATACCCTACACTCTATACCCTACACTCTATGCCCTACACTCTATACCCTACACTCTATACCCTACACCCTATACCCTACACTCTACACTCTATACCCTACACTCTAGACCCTACACTCTATACCCTACACTCTAATCCCTACACTCTACACTCTATACCCTACACTCTATACCCTACACTCTACACTCTATTCCCTACACTCTATACCCTACAATCTATACCCTACACTCTATACCCTACACTCTATACCCAACACTCTACACCCTACACTCTATACCCTACACTCTATACCCTACACTCTATACCCTACACTCTACACTCTATACCCTACACTCTACACTCTATACCCTACATTCTATACCCTACACTCTATACCCTACACTCTATACCCTACACTCTACACTCTATACCCTACACTCTACACTCTATACCCTACATTCTATACCCTACACTCTATACCCTACACTCTATACCCTACACTATATACCCTACACTCTACACTCTATACCCTAAACTCTATACCCTACACTCTATACCCTACACTCTATACCCTACACTCTATACCCTACACTCTATACCCTACAATCTACACTCTATACCCTACACTCTATACCCTACACTCTATACCCTACACTCTACACTCTATACCCTACACTCTATACCCTACACTCTATACCCTACACTCTATACCCTACACTCTATACCCTACACTCTACACTCTATACCCTACACTCTATACCCTACACTCTACACTCTATACCCTACACTCTATACCCTACACTCTAATCCCTACACTCTACACTCTATACATTACACTCTATACCCTACACTCTATACCCTACACTCTACACTCTATACCCTACACTCTATATCCTACACTCTACACTCTATACCCTACACTCTATACCATACACTCTATACCCTACACTCTATACCATACACTCTATACCCTACACTCTATACCCTACACTCTATACCCTACACTCTATACCTTACACTCTATACCCTACACTCTATACCCTACAATCTAAACTCTATACCCTACACTCTACACTCTATACCCTACACTCTATAACATACACTCTATACCCTACACTCTATACCCTACACTCTATACCCTACACTCTACACTCTATACCCTACACTCTATGCCCTACACTCTATACCCTACACTCTATACCCTACATTCTATACCCTACACTATATACCATACACTCTACACCCTACACTCTATACCATACACTCTATACCCTACACTCTACACTCTATACCCTACACTCTATACCATACACTCTATACCCTACACTCTATAACCTACACTCTATACCCTACAATCTAAACTCTATACCCTACACTCTACACTCTATACCCTACTCTCTATAACATACACTCTATACCCTACACTCTATACTCTACACTCTACACCATATACTCTATAGCATACACTCTATACCCTACACTCTACACTCTATACCCTACACTCTATACCCTACACTCTATACCCTACACTCTACACTTTATACCCTACACTCTATACCCTACACTCTATACCCTACACTCTACACTCTATACCCTACACTCTATACCCTACACTCTACACTCTATACCCTACACTCTATACCCTACACTCTAATCCCTACACTCTACACTCTATACCCTACACTCTATACCCTACACTCTACACTCTATACCCTACACTCTATATCCTACACTCTACACTCTATACCCTACACTCTATACCATACACTCTATACCCTACACTCTATACCATACACTCTATACCCTACACTCTATACCCTACACTCCATACCCTACACTCTATACCTTACACTCTATACCCTACACTCTATACCATACACTCTACACTCTATACCCTACACTCTATACCATACACTCTACACCATATACTCTATAGCATACACTCTATACCCTACACTCTACACTCTATACCCTACACTCTATACCCTACACTCTATACCCTACACTATACACTCTATACCCTACACTCTACACTCTATACCCTACACTCTATACCATACACTCTACACCATATACTCTATAGCATACACTCTATACCCTACACTCTACACTCTATACCCTACACTCTATACCCTACACTCTATACCCTACACTATACACTCTATACCCTACACTCTACACTCTATACCCTGCACTCTATACCCTACACTCTATACCCTACACTCTACACTCTATACCCTACACTCTATATCCTACACTCTATACCCTACACTCTATACCATACACTCTATACCCTACACTCTATACCCTACACTCCATACCCTACACTCTATACCTTACACTCTATACCCTACACTCTATACCATACACTCTACACTCTATACCCTACACTCTATACCATACACTCTATACCCAACACTCTACACCCTACACTCTATACCCTACACTCTATACCATACACTCTATACCCTACACTCTATACCCTACACTCTACACTCTATACCCTACACTCTATACCCTACACTCTACACTCTATACCCTACACTCTATACCCTACACTCTATACCCTACACTCTACACTCTATACCCTACACTCTATACCCTACACTCTATGCCCTACACCCTATACCCTACACTCTACACTCTATACCCTACACTCTAGACCCTACACTCTATACCCTACACTCTAATCCCTACACTCTACACTCTATACCCTACACTCTATACCCTGCACTCTACACTCTATTCCCTACACTCTATACCCTACAATCTATACCCTACACTCTATACCCTACACTCTATACCCAACACTCTACACCCTACACTCTATACCCTACACTCTATACCCTACACTCTATACCCTACACTCTACACTCTATACCCTACACTCTACACTCTATACTCTACACTCTATACCCTACACTCTATACCCTACACTCTATACTCTATACCCTACACTCTACACTCTATACCCTACATTCTATACCCTACACTCTATACCCTACACTCTATACCCTACACTCTATACCCTACACTCTACACTCTATACCCTAAACGCTATACCCTACACTCTATACCCTACACTCTATACCCTACACTCTATACCCTACAATCTACACTCTATACCCTACACTCTATACCCTACACTCTATACCCTATACTCTACACTCTATACCCTACACTCTATACCCTACACTCTATACCCTACACTCTATACCCTACACTCTATACCCTACACTCTACACTCTATACCCTACACTCTATACCCTACACTCTACACTCTATACCCTACACTCTATACCCTACACTCTAATCCCTACACTCTACACTCTATACCCTACACTCTATACCCTGCACTCTATACCCTACACTCTACACTCTATACCCTACACTCTATATCCTACACTCTACACTCTATACCCGACACTCTATACCATACACTCTATACCCTACACTCTATACCATACACTCTATACCCTACACTCTATACCCTACACTCTATACCCTACACTCTATACCTTACACTCTATACCCTACACTCTATACCCTACAATCTAAACTCTATACCCTACACTCTACACTCTATACCCTACACTCTATAACATACACTCTATACCCTACACTCTATACCCTACACTCTATACCCTACACTCTACACTCTATACCCTACACTCTATGCCCTACACTCTATACCCTACACTCTATACCCTACATTCTATACCCTACACTATATACCATACACTCTACACCCTACACTCTATACCATACACTCTATACCCTACACTCTACACTCTATACCCTACACTCTATACCATACACTCTATACCCTACACTCTATAACCTACACTCTATACCCTACAATCTAAACTCTATACCCTACACTCTACACTCTATACCCTACACTCTATAACATACACTCTATACCCTACACTCTATACTCTACACTCTACACCATATACTCTATAGCATACACTCTATACCCTACACTCTACACTCTATACCCTACACTCTATACCCTACACTCTATACCCTACACTATACACTCTATACCCTACACTCTACACTTTATACCCTACACTCTATACCCTACACTCTATACCCTACACTCTACACTCTATACCCTACACTCTATACCCTACACTCTACACTCTATACCCTACACTCTATACCCTACACTCTAATCCCTACACTCTACACTCTATACCCTACACTCTATACCCTACACTCTATACCCTACACTCTACACTCTATACCCTACACTCTATATCCTACACTCTACACTCTATACCCTACACTCTATACCATACACTCTATACCCTACACTCTATACCATACACTCTATACCCTACACTCTATACCCTACACTCCATACCCTACACTCTATACCTTACACTCTATGCCCTACACTCTATACCATACACTCTACACTCTATACCCTACACTCTATACCATACACTCTACACCATATACTCTATAGCATACACTCTATACCCTACACTCTACACTCTATACCCTACACTCTATACCCTACACTCTATACCCTACACTATACACTCTATACCCTACACTCTACACTCTATACCCTACACTCTATACCCTACACTCTATACCCTACACTCTACACTCTATACCTTACACTCTATATCCTACACTCTACACTCTATACCCTACACTCTATACCATACACTCTATACCCTACACTCTATACCATACACTCTATACCCTACACTCAATACCCTACACTCCATACCCTACACTCTATACCTTACACTCTATACCCTACACTCTATACCATACACTCTACACTCTATACCCTACACTCTATACCATACACTCTACACCATATACTCTATAGCATACACTCTATACCCTACACTCTACACTCTATACCCTACACTATATACCCTACACTCTATACCCTACACTCTACATTCTACACTCTATAACCTACACTCTATACCATACACTCTATACCCTACACCCTACACTCTATACCCTACACTCTACACCCTACACTCTATACCCTACACTCTAATCCCTACACTTTACACTCTATACCCTACACTCTATACCCTACACTCTACACTCTCTACCCTACACTCTCTACCCTACACTCTATACCCTACACTCTATACCCTACACTCTACACTCTATACCCTACACTCTATACCCTACACTCTATGCCCTACACTCTATATCCTACACTCTATACCCTACACTCTATACCCTACACTCTACACTCTATACCATACACTCTATACCCTACACTCTATACCCTACACTCTACACTCTATACCCTACACTCTATACCCTACACTCTACACTCTATACCCTACACTCTATACCCTACACTCTATACCCTACACTCTACACTCTATACCCTACACTCTATACCCTACACTCTATGCCCTACACTCTATACCCTACACTCTATACCCTACACCCTATACCCTACACTCTACACTCTATACCCTACACTCTAGACCCTACACTCTATACCCTACACTCTAATCCCTACACTCTACACTCTATACCCTACACTCTATACCCTACACTCTACACTCTATTCCCTACTCTCTATACCCTACAATCTATACCCTACACTCTATACCCTACACTCTATACCCAACACTCTACACCCTACACTCTATACCCTACACTCTATACCATACACTCTATACCCTACACTCTATACCCTACACTCTACACTCTATACCCTACACTCTATACCCTACACTCTACACTCTATACCCTACACTCTATACCCTACACTCTATACCCTACACTCTACACTCTATACCCTACACTCTATACCCTACACTCTATGCCCTACACTCTATACCCTACACTCTATACCCTACACCCTATACCCTACACTCTACACTCTATACCCTACACTCTAGACCCTACACTCTATACCCTACACTCTAATCCCTACACTCTACACTCTATACCCTACACTCTATACCCTACACTCTACACTCTATTCCCTACACTCTATACCCTACAATCTATACCCTACACTCTATACCCTACACTCTATACCCAACACTCTACACCCTACACTCTATACCCTACACTCTATACCCTACACTCTATACCCTACACTCTACACTCTATACCCTACACTCTACACTCTATACCCTACACTCTATACCCTACACTCTATACCCTACACTCTATACCCTACACTCTACACTCTATACCCTACACTCTACACTCTATACCCTACATTCTATACCCTACACTCTATACCCTACACTCTATACCCTACACTCTATACCCTACACTCTACACTCTATACCCTAAACTCTATACCCTACACTCTATACCCTACACTCTATACCCTACACTCTATACCCTACACTCTATACCCTACACTCTACACTCTATACCCTACACTCTATACCCTACACTCTATACCCTACACTCTATACCCTACACTCTATACCCTACACTCTACACTCTATACCCTACACTCTATACCCTGCACTCTACACTCTATACCCTACACTATACCCTACACTCTAATCCCTACACTCTACACTCTATACCCTACACTCTATACCCTACACTCTATACCCTACACTCTACACTCTATACCCTACACTCTATATCCTACACTCTACACTCTATACCCTACACTCTATACCATACACTCTATACCCTACACTCTATACCATACACTCTATACCCTACACTCTATACCCTACACTCTATACCCTACACTCTATACCTTACACTCTATACCCTACACTCTATACCCTACAATCTAAACTCTATACCCTACACTCTACACTCTATACCCTACACTCTATAACATACACTCTATACCCTACACTCTATACCCTACACTCTATACCCTACACTCTACACTCTATACCCTACACTCTATGCCCTACACTCTATACCCTACACTCTATACCCTACATTCTATACCCTACACTATATACCATACACTCTACACCCTACACTCTATACCATACACTCTATACCCTACACTCTACACTCTATACCCTACACTCTATACATACACTCTATACCCTACACTCTATAACCTACACTCTATACCCTACAATCTAAACTCTATACCCTACACTCTACACTCTATACCCTACACTCTATAACATACACTCTATACCCTACACTCTATACTCTACACTCTACACCATATACTCTATAGCATACACTCTATACCCTACACTCTACACTCTATACCCTACACTCTATACCCTACACTCTATACCCTACACTATACACTCTATACCCTACACTCTACACTTTATACCCTACACTCTATACCCTACACTCTATACCCTACACTCTACACTCTATACCCTACACTCTATACCCTACACTCTATACCCTACACTCTAATCCCTACACTCTACATTCTATACCCTACACTCTATACCCTACACTCTATACCCTACACTCTACACTCTATACCCTACACTCTATATCCTACACTCTACACTCTATACCCTACACTCTATACCATACACTCTATACCCTACACTCTATAAAATACACTCTATACCCTACACTCTATACCCTACACTCCATACCCTACACTCTATACCCTACACTCTATACCCTACACTCTATACCCTACACTCTACACTCTATACCATACACTCTATACCCTACACTCTATACCCTACACTCTACACTCTATACCCTACACTCTATACCCTACACTCTACACTCTATACCCTACACTCTATACCCTACACTCTATACCCTACACTCTACACTCTATACCCTACACTCTATACCCTACACTCTATGCCCTACACTCTATACCCTACACTCTATACCCTACACCCTATACCCTACACTCTACACTCTATACCCTACACTCTAGACCCTACACTCTATACCCTACACTCTAATCCCTACACTCTACACTCTATACCCTACACTCTATACCCTACACTCTACACTCTATTCCCTACTCTCTATACCCTACAATCTATACCCTACACTCTATACCCTACACTCTATACCCAACACTCTACACCCTACACTCTATACCCTACACTCTATACCATACACTCTATACCCTACACTCTATACCCTACACTCTACACTCTATACCCTACACTCTATACCCTACACTCTACACTCTATACCCTACACTCTATACCCTACACTCTACACTCTATACCCTACACTCTATACCCTACACTCTATGCCCTACACTCTATACCCTACACTCTATACCCTACACCCTATACCCTACACTCTACACTCTATACCCTACACTCTAGACCCTACACTCTATACCCTACACTCTAATCCCTACACTCTACACTCTATACCCTACACTCTATACCCTACACTCTACACTCTATTCCCTACACTCTATACCCTACAATCTATACCCTACACTCTATACCCTACACTCTATACCCAACACTCTACACCCTACACTCTATACCCTACACTCTATACCCTACACTCTATACCCTACACTCTACACTCTATACCCTACACTCTACACTCTATACCCTACACTCTATACCCTACACTCTATACCCTACACTCTATACCCTACACTCTACACTCTATACCCTACACTCTACACTCTATACCCTACATTCTATACCCTACACTCTATACCCTACACTCTATACCCTACACTCTATACCCTACACTCTACACTCTATACCCTAAACTCTATACCCTACACTCTATACCCTACACTCTATACCCTACACTCTATACCCTACACTCTATACCCTACACTCTACACTCTATACCCTACACTCTATACCCTACACTCTATACCCTACACTCTATACCCTACACTCTATACCCTACACTCTACACTCTATACCCTACACTCTATACCCTGCACTCTACACTCTATACCCTACACTATACCCTACACTCTAATCCCTACACTCTACACTCTATACCCTACACTCTATACCCTACACTCTATACCCTACACTCTACACTCTATACCCTACACTCTATATCCTACACTCTACACTCTATACCCTACACTCTATACCATACACTCTATACCCTACACTCTATACCCTACACTCTATACCCTACACTATACACTCTATACCCTACACTCTACACTCTATACCCTACACTCTACACCCTACACTCTATACCCTACACTCTACACTCTATACCCTACACTCTTTATCCTACACTCTACACTCTATACCCTACACTCTATACCATACACTCTATACCCTACACTCTATACCATACACTCTATACCCTACACTCTATACCCTACACTCCATACCCTACACTCTATACCTTACACTCTATACCCTACACTCTATACCATACACTCTACACTCTATACCCTACACTCTATACCATACACTCTATACCCTACACTCTACACTCTATACCCTACACTCTATACCCTACACTCTATGCCCTACACTCTATACCCTACACTCTATACCCTACACCCTATACCCTACACCTCTACACTCTATACCCTACACTCTAGACCCTACACTCTATACCCTACACTCTAATCCTACACTCTACACTCTATACCCTACACTCTATACCCTACACTCTACACTCTATTCCCTACACTCTATACCCTACAATCTATACCCTACACTCTATACCCTACACTCTATATCCAACACTCTACACCCTACACTCTATACCCTACACTCTATACCATACACTCTATACCCTACACTCTACACTCTATACCCTACACTCTGCACTCTATACCCTACACTCTATACCCTACACTCTATACCCTACACTCTATACCCTACACTCTACACTCTATACCCTACACTCTACACTCTATACCCTACATTCTATACCCTACACTCTATACCCTACACTCTATACCCTACACTCTATACCCTACACTCTATACCCTAAACTCTATACCCTACACTCTATACCCTACACTCTATACCCTACACTCTATACCCTACACTCTATACCCTACAATCTACACTCTATACCCTACACTCTATACCCTACACTCTATACCCTACACTCTACACTCTATACCCTACACTCTATACCCTACACTCTATACCCTACACTCTATACCCTACACTCTATACCCTACACTCTACACTCTATACCCTACACTCTATACCCTACACTCTACACTCTATACCCTACACTCTATACCCTACACTCTAATCCCTACACTCTACACTCTATACCCTACACTCTATACCCTACACTCTATACCCTACACTCTACACTCTATACCCTACACTCTATATCCTACACTCTACACTCTATACCCTACACTCTATACCATACACTCTATACCCTACACTCTATACCATACACTCTATACCCTACACTCTATACCCTACACTCTATACCCTACACTCTATACCTTACACTCTATACCCTACACTCTATACCCTACAATCTAAACTCTATACCCTACACTCTACACTCTATACCCTACACTCTATAACATACACTCTATACCCTACACTCTATACCCTACACTCTATACCCTACACTCTACACTCTATACCCTACACTCTATGCCCTACAATCTATACCCTACACTCTATACCCTACATTCTATACCCTACACTATATACCATACACTCTACACCCTACACTCTATACCATACACTCTATACCCTACACTCTACACTCTATACCCTACACTCTATACCATACACTCTATACCCTACACTCTATAACCTACACTCTATACCCTACAATCTAAACTCTATACCCTACACTCTACACTCTATACCCTACACTCTATAACATACACTCTATACCCTACACTCTATACTCTACACTCTACACCATATACTCTATAGCATACACTCTATACCCTACACTCTACACTCTATACCCTACACTCTATACCCTACACTCTATACCCTACACTATACACTCTATACCCTACACTCTACACTTTATACCCTACACTCTATACCCTACACTCTATACCCTACACTCTACACTCTATACCCTACACTCTATACCCTACACTCTACACTCTATACCCTACACTCTATACCCTACATTCTAATCCCTACACTCTACACTCTATACCCTACACTCTATACCCTACACTCTATACCCTACACTCTACACTCTATACCCTACACTCTATATCCTACACTCTACACTCTATACCCTACACTCTATACCATACACTCTATACCCTACACTCTATACCATACACTCTATACCCTACACTCTATACCCTACACTCCATACCCTACACTCTATACCTTACACTCTATACCCTACACTCTATACCTTACACTCTACACTCTATACCCTACACTCTATACCATACACTCTACACCATATACTCTATAGCATACACTCTATACCCTACACTCTACACTCTATACCCTACACTCTATACCCTACACTCTATACCCTACACTATACACTCTATACCCTACACTCTACACTTTATACCCTACACTCTATACCCTACACTCTATACCCTACACTCTACACCCTGCACTCTATACCCTACACACTATACCCTACACTCTACACTCTATACCCTACACTCTATACCCTACACTCTATACCCTACACTCTACACTCTATACCCTACACTCTATAGCCTACACTCTACAATCTATACCCTACACTCTATACCCTACACTCTATACCCTACAGTCTATACCCTACACTCTATACCCTACACTCTACACTCTATACCTTACACTCTACACTCTATTCCCTACACTCTATACCCTACACTCTATACCCTACACTTTATACCCTACACTCTATACCCTACACTCTACACCCTACACTCTATACCCTACACTCTATACCATACACTCTATACCCTACACTCTACACTCTATACCCTACACTCTACACTCTACACTCTATGCCCTACACTCTAATCCCTACACTCTACACTCTATACCCTACCCTCTATACCCTACACTCTATACCTTACACTCTACACTCTATTCCCTACATTCTATACCCTACACTCTATACCCTACACTCTATTCCCTACACTCTATACCCTACACCCTACACTCTATACCCTACACTCTATACCATACACTCTATACCCTACACTCTACACTCTATACCCTACACTCTACACCCTACACTCTATACCCTACACTCTAATCCCTACATTCTACACTCTATACCCTACACTCTATACCCTACACTCTATACCCTACACTCTACACTCTCTACCCTACACTCTATACCCTTCACTCTATACCCTACACTCTATACCCTACACTCTACACTCTATACCCTACACTCTACACTCTATACCCTACACTCTATACCCTACACTCTGTACCCTACACTCTATACCCTACACTCTATACCCTACACTCTACACTCTATACCCTACACTCTATACCCTACACTCTATACCCTGCACTCTACACTCTATACCCTACACTCTATACCCTACACTCTACACTCTATAACCTACACTCTATACCCTACACTTTATGCCCTACACTCTATACCCTACACTCTATACCCTTGTCGTAGCTGTTTTTCATTCTGACCCAAATGTCAGCTTACAGATCACCAGTGAGACCAAATTGTGGAGTTACGCCCGTCATTTTACAAGCGCGCTTGGAGACAAAAAGACACCTCACACATATCCTGTGAGCAAGTCACTTTTATCTGAAGTAATAGAGCAAGAGGCAATATTATATACCATTTCCAACAACTGTAACTCTAATGTAATTCATGTAGCCCCCTCCATCACCCAGGGTCATACTGACCTTTATTCTCTAACGTACCCAGAGCATGTTGTGACTGAATATTGGGAACATACATGATAAGAAGTATGGTCTCCTTGAATTGGAGACATTAAGACTACTGCATCAACAGATTCTAGCAATTGTAGCAATTAAAGGCAAAAGGCACTTAAAGGCAAACTATTAACCCTTCTATATCACCCTACACTCTATACCCTACACTCTACACTCTATACCCTACATTCTATACCCTAAACTCTATACCCTACACTCTACACTCTATAACTTACACCCTACACTCTATGCCCTACACTCTATACCCTACACTCTATACCCTACACTCTATACCCTACATTCTATACCCTACACTCTACACTCTATACCATACACTCTATACCCTACACACTATACCATACACTCTATACCCTACACTCTATGCCCTACACTCTATACCCTACACTCTACACCCTACACTCTATACCTTACACTCTATACCCTACACTCTATACCCTACAATCTAAACTCTATACCCTACACTCTACACTCTATACCCTACACTCTATAACATACAGTCTACACTCTATACCCTACACTCTATACCATACATTCTACACCATACACTCTATAGCATACACTCTATACCCTACACTCTACACTCTATACCCTACACTCTATACCCTACACTCTATACCCTACACTCTACACCCTGCACTCTATACCCTACACACTATACCCTACACTCTACACTCTATACCCTACACTCTATACCCTACACTCTATACCCTACACTCTATACCCTACACTCTACACTCTATATGCTACACTCTATAGCCTACACTCAACAATCTATACCCTACACTCTATACCCTACACTCTATACCCTACACTCTATACCCAACACTCTACACTCTATACCTTACACTCTACACTCTATTCCCTACACTCTATACCCTACACTCTATACCCTACACTCTATACCCTACACTCTATACCCTACACTCTACACCCTAAACTCTATACCCTACACTCTATACCATACACTTATACCCTACACTCTACACTCTATACCCTACACTCTACACCCTACACTCTATACCCTACACTCTACACCCTACACTCTATACCCTACACTCTATACCATACACTCTATACCCTACACTCTACACTCTATACCCTACACTCTATACCCTACACTCTACACTCAATACATTACACTCTACACTCTATTCCCTACACTCTATACCCTACACTCTATACCCTACACTCTATACCCTACACTCTACACTATATACCCTACACTCTATACCCTACACTCTATACCCTACACTCTACACTCTATACCCTACACTCTATTCCCTACACTCTTTGCCCTACACTCTATACCCTACACTCTATACCCTACACTCTATACCCTACACTCTATACCATACACTCTATACCCTACACTCTAGACTCTATACCCTACACTCTATACCCTACACTCTATGCCCTACACTCTATACCCTACACTCTACACCCTACACTCTATGCCCTACACTCTATACCATACACTCTATACCCTACACTCTACACCCTACACTCTATACAATACACTATAATCCCTACACTCTACACTCTATACCCTACACTCTACACTCTATATCCAACACTCTATACCCTACACTCTATACCCTACACTCTTTGCCCTACACTCTATACCCTACACTCTACACCCTGCACTCTATACCCTGCACACTATACCCTACACTCTACCCTCTATACCCTACACTCTATACCCTACACTCTATACCCTACACTCTATACCCTACACTCTATACCCTACACTCTACACTCTATACCCTACACTCTATAGCCTACACTCTACAATCTATACCCTACACTCTATACCCTACACTCTATACCCTACAGTCTATACCCTACACTCTATACCCTACACTCTACACTCTATACCTTACACTCTACACTCTATTCCCTACACTCTATACCCTACACTCTATACCCTACACTCTATACCCTACACTCTATACCCTACACTCTACACTCTGTACCCTACACTCTATACCATACACTCTATACCCTACACTCTACACTCTATACCCTACACTCTATACCCTACACTCTATACCCTAGAGTCTATACCCTACACTCTATACCCTACACTCTACACTCTATACCTTACACTCTATTCCCTACACTCTATACCCTACACTCTATACCCTACACTCTATACCCTACACTCTACACCCTACACTGTATACCCTACACTCTATACCCTACACTCTACACTCTATACCTTACACTCTACACTCTATTCCCTACACTCTACACCCTGCACTCTATACCCTACACACTATACCCTACACTCTACCCTCTATACATAGTAACATAGTAACATAGTAACATAGTTAGTAAGGCCGAAAAAAGACATTTGTCCATCCAGTTCAGCCTATATTCCATCATAATAAATACCCTACACTCTATACCCTACACTCTATACCCTACACTCTATACCCTACACTCTACACTCTATACCCTACACTCTATAGCCTACACTCTACAATCTATACCCTACACTCTATACCCTACACTCTATACCCTACAGTCTATACCCTACACTCTATACCCTACACTCTACACTCTATACCTTACACTCTACACTCTATTCACTACACTCTATACCCTACACTCTATACCCTACACTCTATACCCTACACTCTATACCCTACACTCTACACTCTATACCTTACACTCTACACTCTATACCCTACACTCTATACCCTACACTCTATACCCTACACTCTACACCCTGCACTCTATACCCTACACACTATACCCTACACTCTACCCTCTATACCCTACACTCTATACCCTACACTCTATACCCTACACTCTATACCCTACACTCTACACTCTATACCCTACACTCTATAGCCTACACTCTACAATCTATACCCTACACTCTATACCCTACACTCTATACCCTACAGTCTATACCCTACACTCTATACCCTACACTCTACACTCTATACCTTACACTCTACACTCTATTCCCTACACTCTATACCCTATACACTATATACCCTACACTCTATACCCTACACTCTATACCCTACACTCTACACCCTACACTCTATACCCTACACTCTATACCATACACTCTATACCCTACACTCTACACTCTATACCCTACACTCTATACCCTACACTCTATACCCTACAGTCTATACCCTGAACTCTATACCCTACACTCTACACTCTATACCTTACACTCTACACTCTATTCCCTACACTCTACACCCTGCACTCTATAACCTACACACTATACCCTACACTCTACCCTCTATACCCTACACTCTATACCCTACACTCTATACCCTACACTCTACACTCTATACCCTACACTCTATAGCCTACACTCTACAATCTATACCCTACACTCTATACCCTACACTCTATACCCTACAGTCTACACTCTATACCCTACACTCTATAGCCTACACTCTACAATCTATACCCTACACTCTATACCCTACACTCTATACCCTACAGTCTATACCCTACACTCTATACCCTACACTCTACACTCTATACCTTACACTCTACACTCTATTCCCTACACTCTACACCCTGCACTCTATAACCTACACACTATACCCTACACTCTATACCCTACACTCTATACCCTACACTCTATACCCTACACTCTATACCATACACTCTATACCCTACACTCTACACTCTATACCCTACACTCTATAGCCTACACTCTACAATCTATACCCTACACTCTATACCCTACACTCTATACCCTACACTCTACACTCTATACCCTACACTCTATAGCCTACACTCTACAATCTATACCCTACACTCTATACCCTACACTCTATACCCTACAGTCTATACCCTACACTCTATACCCTACACTCTACACTCTATACCTTACACTCTACACTCTATTCCCTACACTCTACACCCTGCACTCTATAACCTACACACTATACCCTACACTCTACCCTCTATACCCTACACTCTATACCCTACACTCTATACCCTACACTCTATACTCTACACTATACACTCTATACCCTACACTCTATAGCCTACACTCTACAATCTATACCCTACACTCTATACCCTACACTCTATACCCTACAGTCTATACCCTACACTCTATACCCTACACTCTACACTCTATACCTTACACTCTACACTTTATTCCCTACACTCTATACCCTACACTCTATACCCTACACTCTACACCCTACACTCTATACCCTACACTCTATACCCTACACTCTATACCCTACACTCTATACCTCACACTCTACACTCTATACCTTACACTCTACACTCTATTCCCTACACTCTACACCCTGCACTCTATACCCTACACACTATACCCTACACTCTACCCTCTATACCCTACACTCTATACCCTACACTCTATACCCTACACTCTATACCCTACACTCTACACTCTATACCCTACACTCTATAGCCTACACTCTACAATCTATACCCTACACTCTATACCCTACACTCTATACCCTACAGTCTATACCCTACACTCTACACTCTATACCTTACACTCTACACTCTATTCCCTACACTCTATACCCTACACTCTATACCCTACACTCTATACCCTACACTCTATACCCTACACTCTACACTCTATACCTTACACTCTACACTCTATACCCTACACTCTATACCCTACACTCTATACCCTACACTCTATACCCTACACTCTACACCCTGCACTCTATACCCTACACACTATACCCTACACTCTACCCTCTATACCCTACACTCTATACCCTACACTCTATACCCTACACTCTATACCCTACACTCTACACTCTATACCCTAAACTCTATAGCCTACACTCTACAATCTATACCCTACACTCTATACCCTACACTCTATACCCTACAGTCTATACCCTACACTCTATACCCTACACTCTATTCCCTACACTCTACACTCTATACCCTACACTCTATATCCAACACTCTATACCCTACACTCTATACCCTACACTCTTTGCCCTACAATCTATACCCTACACTCTATACCCTACACTCTACACCCTGCACTCTATACCCTACACACTATACCCTACACTTTACACTCTATACCCTACACTCTATACCCTACACTCTATACCCTACACTCTATACCCTACACTCTATACCCTACACTCTACACTCTATACCCTACACTCTATAGCCTACACTCTACAATCTATACCCTACACTCTATACCCTACACTCTATACCCTACAGTCTATACCCTACACTCTATACCCTACACTCTACACTCTATACCTTACACTCTACACTCTATTCCCTACACTCTATACCCTACACTCTATACCCTACACTCTATACCCTACACTCTATACCCTACACTCTACACCCTACACTCTATACCCTACACTCTATACCATACACTCTATACCCTACACTCTACACTTTATACCCTACACTCTATACCCTACACTCTATACCCTACAGTCTATACCCTACACTCTATACCCTACACTCTACACTCTAAACCTTACACTCTAGACTCTATTCCCTACACTCTATACCCTACACTCTATACCCTACACTCTATACCCTACACTCTACACCCTACACTCTATACCCTACACTCTATACCCTACACTGTATACCCTACACTCTACACTCTATACCTTACACTCTACACTCTATTCCCTACACTCTATACCCTACACTCTATACCCTACACTCTATACCCTACACTCTATACCCTACTCTCTACACACTACACTCTATACCCTACACTCTATACCATACACTCTATTCCCTACACTCTACACTCTATACCTTACACTCTACACTCTATTCCCTACATTCTATACCCTACACTCTATACCCTACACTCTATACCCTACACTCTATACCCTACACTCTACACCCTACACTCTATACCATACACTCTATACCCTACACTCTATACCCTACACTCTACACCCTACACTCTATACCCTACACTCTATACCATACACTCTATACCCTACACTCTACACTCTATACCCTACACTCTATACCCTACACTCTACACTCTCTACCCTACACTCTATACCCTACAATCTATACCCTACACTCTATACCCTACACTATACACTCTATACCCTACACTCTACACTCTATACCCTACACTCTATACCCTACACTCTATACCCTACACTCTGTACCCTACACTCTATACCCTACACTCTACACTCTATACCCTACACTCTATACCCTACACTCTATACCCTACACTCTACACCCTACACTCTATACCCTACACTCTATACTATACACTCTAAACCCTACACTCTATACCCTACACTCTACACCCTACACTCTATACCCTACACTCTATACCATACACTCTATACCCTACACTCTACACTCTATACCCTACACTCTATACCCTACACTCTACACTCTCTATCCTACACTCTATACCCTACACTCTACACCCTACACTCTATACCATACACTCTATACCCTACACTCTACACTCTATACCCTACACTCTATACCCTACACTCTATGCCCTTCACTCTATACCCTACACTCTACACCCTACACTCTATACCCTACACTCTATACCATACACTCTATACCCTACACTCTACACTCTATACCCTACACTCTACACCCTACACTCTATACCCTACACTCTAATCCCTACACTCTACACTCTATACCCTACACTCTACACTCTATATCCAACACTCTATACCCTACACTCTATACCCTACACTCTTTGCCCTACACTCTATACCCTACACTCTATACCCTACACTCTACACCCTGCACTCTATACCCTACACACTATACCCTACACTTTACACTCTATACCCTACACTCTATACCCTACACTCTATACCCTACACTCTATACCCTACACTCTATACCCTACACTCTACACTCTATACCCTACACTCTATAGCCTACACTCTACAATCTATACCCTACACTCTATACCCTACAATCTATACCCTACAGTCTATACCCTACACTCTATACCCTACACTCTACACTCTATACCTTACACTCTACACTCTATTCCCTACACTCTATACCCTACACTCTATACCCTACACTCTATACCCTACACTCTATACCCTACACTCTACACCCTACACTCTATACCCTACACTCTATACCATACACTCTATACCCTACACTCTACACTTTATACCCTACACTCTATACCCTACACTCTATACCCTACAGTCTATAACCTACACTCTATACCCTACACTCTACACTCTATACCTTACACTCTAGACTCTATTCCCTACACTCTATACCCTACACTCTATACCCTACACTCTATACCCTACACTTTATACCCTACACTCTACACCCTACACTCTATACCCTACACTCTATACCCTACACTCTATACCCTACACTCTACACTCTATACCTTACACTCTACACTCTATTCCCTACACTCTATACCCTACACTCTATACCCTACACTCTATACCCTACACTCTATACCCTACACTCTACACACTACACTCTATACCCTACACTCTATACCATACACTCTATACCCTACACTCTACACTCTATACCTTACACTCTACACTCTATTCCCTACATTCTATACCCTACACTCTATACCCTACACTCTATACCCTACACTCTATACCCTACACTCTACACCCTACACTCTATACCATACACTCTATACCCTACACTCTATACCCTACACTCTACACCCTACACTCTATACCCTACACTCTATACCATACACTCTATACCCTACACTCTACACTCTATACCCTACACTCTACACTCTCTACCCTACACTCTATACCCTACAATCTATACCCTACACTCTATACCCTACACTATACACTCTATACCCTACACTCTACACTCTATACCCTACACTCTATACCCTACACTCTATACCCTACACTCTGTACCCTACACTCTATACCCTACACTCTACACTCTATACCCTACACTCTATACCCTACACTCTATACCCTACACTCTACACCCTACACTCTATATCCTACACTCTATACCATACACTCTAAACCCTACACTCTATACCCTACACTCTACACCCTACACTCTATACCCTACACTCTATACCATACACTCTATACCCTACACTCTACACTCTATACCCTACACTCTATACCCTACACTCTACACTCTCTATCCTACACTCTATACCCTACACTCTATACCCTACACTCTACACTCTATACCCTACACTCTACACTCTATACCTTACACTCTACACTCTATTCCCTACACTCTATACCCTACACTCTATACCCTACACTCTACACCCTACACTCTATACCGTACACTTTATACCATACACTCTATACCCTACACTCTACACTCTATACCCTACACTCTACACCCTACACTCTATACCCTACACTCTAATCCCTACACTCTACACTCTATACCCTACACTCTACACTCTATACCTTACACTCTACACTCTATTCCCTACAGTCTATACCCTACACTCTATACCCTACACTCTATACCCTACACTCTACACCCTACACTCTATACCCTACACTCTATACCCTACACTCTATACCCTACACTCTACACTCTATACCCTACACTCTACACCCTACACTCTATACCCTACACTCTAATCCCTACACTCTACACTCTATACCCTACACTCTATACCCTACACTCTATACCCTACACTCTACACTCTCTACCCTACACTCTATACCCTACACTCTATACCCTACACTCTATACCCTACACTCTACACTCTATACCCTACACTCTACACTCTATACCCTACACTCTATACCCTACACTCTATACCCTACACTCTATACCCTACACTCTACACTCTATGCCCTACACTCTACACTCTATACCCTACACTCTACACTCTATACCCTACACTCTACACTCTATACCCTACACTCTATACCCTACACTCTATACCCTACACTCTACACTCTATGCCCTACACTCTACACTCTATACCTTACACTCTACACTCTATTCCCTACACTCTATGCCCTACACTCTATACCCTACACTCTATACCATACACTCTATACCCTACACTCTACACCCTACACTCTATACCGTACACTCTATACCATACACTCTATACCCTACACTCTACACTCTATACCCTACACTCTACACCCTACACTCTATGCCCTACACTCTAATCCCTACACTCTACACTCTATACCCTACACTCTATACCCTACACTCTATACCCTAGACTCTACACTCTCTACCCTACACTCTCTACCCTACACTCTATACCCTACACTCTATACCCTACACTCTACACTCTATACCCTACACTCTACACTCTATACCCTACACTCTATACCCTACACTCTATACCCTACACTCTACACTCTATACCCTACACTCTATACCCTACATTCTATACCCTACACTCTACACTCTATACCCTACACTCTATACACTACACTCTATGCCCTATACTCTATACCCTACACTCTATGCCCTATACTCTATACCCTACACAATATACCCTACACTCTACACTCTATACCCTACACTCTATACCCTACACTCTATACCCTACACTCTACACTCTATACCCTACACTCTATACCCTACACTCTACACTCTATGCCCTACACTCTACACTCTATACCCTACACTCTACACTATATACCCTACACTCTACACTCTATACCCTACACTCTATACCCTACACTCTACACTCTATATCCTACACTCTATACCCTACACTCTACACCCTGCACTCTATACCCTACACACTATACCCTACACTTTACACTCTATACCCTACACTCTATACCCTACACTCTATACCCTACACTCTATACCCTACACTCTACACTCTATAC